>NW_004444047.1:7494224-7508848 GCF_000243295.1 Trichechus manatus latirostris | reverse complement strand
CGCTAGGCCTTTCTTCTGAGGCACCTCTAGGTAGACTCAAACCACCGACCTTTTGGTGATCAGTCAAGGGTGTTAACCATTTGCACCACCCAGGGACTTACTATGAGGTTGGCATTGTTTTAATTCCTATTTTTCAAATTATAAAGGCAAGGTACAAATAAGTTAAATAAATTGCCCCGGGTCACAGAACCAGCTAGTAAGCAGTGGACCCAGGAGTCACACCCAGCCGTCTGGCTTCAGAGCCTAGGCCAGTGGCCATCACACCTCGGCCACCTCTCTAGGGTTCAGGCTCCAGTCTAGCCTTTTACCAGGAGCCCTGTACTAGGGCACCAGGGGTTGGTGCCACTATTAACATTTTGATTCGCACTCTGAGTCTTCAGCTCTCCAAGGAACCTTTTGGGGGTGAATGCCTAGCAGGACAGGATTTGAGAATTCCTGAGATTCTGCCCAAAAGCCATCGGAATCCCTTCAAATTTACCCTTAAGCATCAACCTCTTTATTGAACTTTTACCACAAAGCCAGGCCTTACTCCCTTTCAAACTCTTCAAATTCAGAATTCTTATGTCTGCCTCACAGGTGCAGAAACCAAGCTTTTCCATGATTCTGTTTGCTGAAACTCCCTATTTAAGTGGATACACCACACTGGGCTGCCAGGTTTGACCCGGTGTTTGGACGTGGTGATATACTTTCCTAACGTCTAGTTAGTTTACTGATTTGATGAGCCCTGTGCTGGGTGCTGGAAGGCCCTGCTTCAAGGAGCTCACCGTCTCTCAGAGGGAGAGGTGAGGTGGCAGCAGTGACACAGTGTGACAGTTTGACTGAGGCTGGGGAGCTAAGATCAGAAGAGAGAGGAGAGGTGAACCCTAACCTAGATCAAACAATAAAAATAATAATACCAAACCCATTGCCTTTGAGTTGATTCCAACTCATGGCAACCCCATGTGTTACAGAGTAGAACTGCTCCATAGGGTTTTCTTGGCTGTAATCTTTACTGATGGAAATGGCCAGGTCTTTCTTCCATGGTACTGCTAGGTGAGTTCAAACCAACTTTCAGGGTGGTAGTCAAGTGAAAACCATTTGCACCACCTAGGGGACCACAGAAGATTTTCCAAGAAGTGACCCATGGGCAGAGCCGTGGTAGCACAGTGGTTAAGAGCTATGGGAAGCTACAGCTGCTAACCAAAAGGTCAGCAGTTCGAATCCACCATCTGTTCCTTGGAAACCCTATGGGACAGTTCTGCTCTGTCCTATAGGGTTGCTATGAGTTGGAATCGACTCGACGTCAACGAGTTTTTTTTTTTTTAATATACATATCCTGGAGCCCTGGTGGAGCAGTGGTTAAGCACTCAGCTACTAACCGAAAGGTCAGTGGTTCGAATCCACCAGCCACTCCATGGGATAAAGATGTGGCAGTCCACTCTCATAAAGATTTACCGTCTTGGAAACTGTGTGGGGCAGTACTCCTCTGTTCTATAGGGTCACTATGAGTCAGAATCAAGTTGACAGCAACAGGTTTTTTTTTTTTTGACCCATGGGCAGAGTGGAAAGGAGCCAGACCAGGAGGAGGGTGAGCCAGGCAGAGGGACATGAGCAAAGACCTGCAGGGGGCGGGTGGCCCCAGGGCCGTGGAGAGCAGGCTGAGGATCTGTGATACCATCCTAAGGGCAATCAGAATCACTGCAGGGTTTTAAGTTAGGAAGTAACAAGATTTTTGTTGGCTGTCATCAAGTCAATTCCAACTCATGACGACCCATGTGTGCAGAGCAGAACTGTGCTCCATGGGGTTTTCAAGGCTGTGACCTTTTGGAAGCATATCGCCAGGCCTGTCTTCCAAGTCACCTCTAGGTGGGTCTGAATCACCAACCTTTCGGCTCATAGTCAAGTGCTTAACCATTTGCACCACCCAGGGGCTAAGTAACATGGAAGACCAGACTTTTAACAATAAGTCTCTGGCTGCTGCATGGACTTCAGCCTGCAGAAGGTAAACCAGATGTTACAGCCAAGGAAGAAATGATAAGGGCATGAGACAGGCTGCAGGAAGCAAGACAGTGTGCGGGTCAAGACTGTGAACTCTAGCCCTACTTGGGGGTTTGTCATGGACTGAACTGTGCCTGTCCCCCAAAAATGTCTGTCAACTTGGCTAGGTCATGATTCCCAGTGTTGTATGACTGTCTACCATTTTTTCATCTGTGATTTCCCTACGTGTTGTGAATTCTGTCACTATGATGTAATAAGATGGATTAGCAGCAGTTATACTGATGAGGTCTACAAGATTAGATAGTGTCTTAAGCCAATCTCTTTTGAGATATAAAAGACAGAAGCAAGCAGCGACACAGAGGGACCTCATACCACCAAGAAAGCAGTGCCAGGAGCAAAGTGTGTCCTTTGGACCTGAGGTTCCTGGGCAGAGAAGCCCCCAGACCAAGGGAAGACTGATGCATCACAAGGACCTTCCTCCAGAGCCAACAGAGAGAAAGCCGTCCCCTGGAGTTGATTCCCTGAATTTGGACTTCTAGCCTATGGAACTGTAAGAGAATAAACTTCTCTTTGTTAAAGCCATCTACTTGTGGTATTTCTGTTATAGCAGCACTAGATGACTAAGACAGGGTTCAACTCCCAGCTCCTCCCCTGACCACACCGCAGGAGCTGAAGCCTTCACCTCTTTAAGCTACAGTTTCATCATTTGAAAAATGAAGATAAAAATAGTACCTGCCATTCCTCAGTAACTTAAATACAGTTCCACAACTGGAACTGAAGCATAGACAAAGAACTGAAAACAGCGGGTGTTCAAACAAAAACCTGTACGTGAATGTTGAAAGCAGAGTCAAAAGCAGGAAACAACCCAAATGTCCATCAATGGATGAATGGGTAAAAAAATGTGGTCTATCCATACAATGGAATATTATTCAGTGAAAACAAGGAATTAAGTCCTGCTACACAACATGCATGAACCTTGAATGAACCTACTAGTACCACCACCACTACTACTAACCTTGAAAATACCATGCTGAGTGAAAGAAGGCAGACACAAAAGGCTGCATACTGTAGGATTCTACAGGGTCAGCCGAGATGAGGGAAACCCTCAGTGAGATGGATGGACACAATGGTCACAACAACGGACTCCAACATACCAACAATCATGAAGATGGCGGAGGACCGGGCAACGTTTCATCCCGTAACACATAATGTCAATTCATATGAAATACCCATAGGCAGCAAATCCGTAGATAGATGAGTGGTTGCCAGGGGCTGAAGGAAGAAGAGACTGGGAAGTGACTGCTAATGGGTCAGGGTTTGTTTTTGTTTGTTTGTTTTTTAGGTGGAGGGGTGATGAAAACATTCTGGAACTAGATAGTGGTGAGAGTTGCACAACACTGTGAATGGACTATGTCACGAACTAGCGGTAAATGTTGTATGGGTATTTTACCACACACCAAAAATAGTGGCTACTTCATTGGGTTGTAGCACACAGAAAGCAGTTGATAAATCTGAGCTGCTACCACTACTACTACCACCACTACTACTAGTACCACTACTACTACTACCACTGCTACTACTACTACTACCATCACTACTACCACCACCACCACTCCTCCTATGACCATTACTATTACTACCACTACCACCACCACTTCTACTATTATTACTATTGCTACCACTACTACCACTACCACCGCTACTACTACCATTACTATCACTACCACTACCACCGCCACCACTTCTATTACTTCCACTACTACTACTACCACTACTACTACCACCACCACCACTACTCCTACTACTACCATTACTATTGCTACCACTACTACTACTACCACCACCACTACTACCACCACCGCCACCACTTCTTCTACTATTACTATTGCTACCACTACTACCACCACTACTCCTATTACTACCATTACTATTACTACCACTATATTACTACTACCACCACCACAACTACCACCACCACCACTATTATTACCATTACTATTGCTGCCACTACTACTACTACTACTACCACCACAACTTCTACTACTGCCACTACTACTACCACCACTACCACTACCACCACTACTCCTATTACTACCATTACTATTACTACCACTACTACCACCACCACTACCACCACTACTCCTATTACTACTGTTACTACCACTGTATTACTACCACCACTACTCTTATTACTACCACTACTACTACTACCACCACCACTTCTACTACCACCACCACCACTACCACGACTACTCCTATTACTACCATTACTATTACTACCACTACGACTACGACCACCACCACTGCTACTTCTCCTACCACCACTACTATTATTAGGCTAGAGGGAAGAGCACAGGTTAGAGGAATATTAGGGGAATGAATCAACAGGACGTGGTGACTGAGCAACGGTGTGGATGTCAAAGCAAAGGACAGAATGTGCCTGAGTGTCTTGCTTGGGAAACTGGGTGCTGGTGGGACCCACCACGACAGTGAGAAGTACCGAAATCTAAGCAGCTTAGAGCACCAGAAACCAGCCCCAAGTTAATGGTATCCTCTGAGAGTCCCCTAAAAATGCCACAGTCAAATTCCACTGATGATCGTTACAAGCACAGACTTCAAAGAACATATTTACCTTAAGTGTCACTGTCTAAGAATAAAGCAAAAGAAGTGGCTAGCGAGCCCTGCCTCCCCGCCCTCCAGAGCCCTCTCTCCTTCCTCTTTTCTCTGAAAAAGAATTCACACCTCTTTAATCACACATTAGCTGGCAGCAGACTCCTTTGATGAGTTCTATCACTGCACCTATGAAGAAGGATGCTAGAACAAAAAGGCCTTTCAAAAGGAAGGCTTTAAATGCTTGCAGTCCAACATCACGTGACAAAAAGATGAGCAAGAACTGTTTACACAGTTTGACTTCAATTATGTAATAAATATATTCACAGACTCGTGGAAGGCAAGACGCCAACACGTTAGCAATGGTTCTCTCGGGTGGCGGGATTATGAGGTAAGGTTGTTTTATTCTTCCAGCTTCTATGAGTGTATGTGGGGGGAGGGGAAGTGGGGGGGGTTGTTCCCTCAGAATGTCCGTAATATACATAAATTAAATAACACATCCCAAACCCCTAAAATGAAAAATTTTGAAGAAAAGGGAAGATGATTTCCCTGGAAGAGATTTTAGGAGAATTTAGTTCAAATCCTTTACTTTGAGCTAAATATCCAAGAACAAGGCAGTGACTTGTCCCACAGCCCTTGAGGGGCATTGCTGAGAACAGACTGCCTCTTGGCCTCCCAGCTGGCAATTTGGGCAAGAGTAAGAGATCAGAGGGAATCACACACAGGCAGTGGTGCTAGCTGCCAGTGGATTCGCTCCAACTCATGGCGACCTTACGTACAACAGAAGGAAACGCTGCCGTCCTGTGCCATCTTCACACACGTTCTGATTACTAATGGATGTCTGCAGCTGTTACTTCTCATTTTGAGGCGTGCCACATCAGCAAATGAAGGTTCTGAAAGCTTGACTCCATCAGCGTCATTAAGGTCGACTCTACTTTGAGGAGACAGCTCTTCTTCCCGTTGTATTTTGAGTGCCTTTCAACCTAAGGGGCTCATCTTCCAGCGTTATACTGGACAATGTTCTGTTGTGATTTGTAGGGTTCTCACTGGCTGATTTTCAGCTTTGCTAATTTACCAGTCTATTGAATGAGGCTGGATTAGACAACTTTTAGAGCATTATTCTGTTCTGCAAGGGTGTCCTCAAGCTGTGGGACCTTGGCCAGTTCCTGGAGCCTCTCTGGACCTGAGATTTTTACTCTATAAAATAAGGAAGTGGGACTAGGTACCATATTTTTACACAAATAACGCTAACCTTCTATGTTTGTCGGCCATTCCCTCCCCCTGCAAGGTATTTTCGTGAGCGCCACTGATGCACGTTATTTGCGTAAAACGTGGTCATCTTTAAAGTCTCTTCCAAGACAAAAATTCTATTCTGATGTCAACAATAGCGCGGTAGGTGCTAACCAGAATAATCTCAATAGAGAATGACAAGGGCTTCACAGAGAGTCCAGAGCCAAGGATCCCAGCAGAGGGCGCAACCAGTCAGCTAGGGGGCGCCTAGCAGAACTGCAGTGCTAGGGAATCACAGTGAAGAAGTTAGATGGCGTTCTGAGAGATTTTATGAGTTGCTCGAGAATTCGGAAGGCAAGGAGGAAAAGACCAGCCTGTGCAAAACCAGAGAAATAGGTAAAACAGGAAAACCCAATGGCACTAGGAGATAGTTGCTGGCTGCCATCGAGTCAACTCCAACTCATGTCGACTCCATGTACAACAAAACAAAAATGCTGCCCAGTCCTGCATCATCCTCACCATTGCCAGTATGTTTGAGTCCACTGTTGCACCGACTGTGCCCATCCATCTCACTGAGGGTCTCCCTCACCCTCGCTGGCCCTCTACTTCACCCAACATGATGTCCTCCTCTAGCAATTGATCACTCCTGATGACACGTCCAAAGAAGTCGGATCTGCTGTGATTCATACGGTTTTCATCGGCTAATTTTTGGAAGTACATCACCAGGCCTTTCTTCCTCGCAACACACAAGCCACCACAGTGTGAAAGACTGACAGGCGGTGGGGTCAACTTTCCTGACGGACCCTGAATACTACACTGAGAGTGTTGGGCTTTATCCAGCAGACAATGGGAGCCCCTCAAGACAATGGGAGCAGGTAGGTTTGGGTCTTAAGGAAGACAGCTGCAGTGTGGATGAGAGGTGGAAAGAGCAAGATTGCTTCTGTAAAGATTATAGCCTTGGAAATCCTATGGGGCACTTTCTACTCTGTCTTACAGGGTCACTATGATTTAGAATTGACTCAATAGCAGTGGGTTTGGTGTTTTTTTTTTTTTTTTTCGGGAATCTTTACTGAAGCCGACTGCCACATCTTTCTCCGACAGTATGACTGGTAGGTTAGAACTGCTGACCTTTGTGTTAGCAGCTGAGCAGTTTAACCACTGCATCACGAGGCTCTGTTGTTCTTGGGTGCCGTCAAGCCAGTTCCAACTCATAGCGACCCCATGTACAACAGAACGAAACACTGCCCAGTCCTGCGTCATCCTCACAATCATTGCTATGCTTGAGCCCATTGTTGCAGCCACTGAGTCAGTCCATCTCGTTGAGGGTCTTCCTCTTTTTCGATCACCCTCTACTTTACCAAGCATGATGTCCTTCTCCGGGGACTGGTCTTTCCTGATAACATGTCCAAAGTACTTGAGATAAAGTTTCAAATCAAGGATGGCGAGACTTCGTCTCATATACTTTGGACATTTTATCAGGACGGATCAGTCCCTGGAGAAGGGCTCCTAAACCAAAAAATAAAAACCAAACCCATTGCCACTGAGTCGATTCCGACTCGTAGCGACTCTATAGGACAGAGTAGAACTGCCCCAAAGGGTTTCCAAGGAGCAGCTGGTGGATTCAAACTGCTGACCTTTTTTTGGTTAGCAGCCTGAGCTCTTAACCACTGCACCACCAGACCTCCAAAAGGCTTCTAATGGGGACTAAAATCCAGCCCTCGTCCCACTGCCAAGCCCTGCACCCCTGGATCTGCACCCCAGAGGGGACCCCTTTCCTTGTGTCTCCTGAAGGCAATGTACGGGCCATGGGCAGCCCCGAGGACCTGGGTACTGCTCACCTCCATCCACAGCAGAGGGCTGGGAACCAGCTCGAACATATCAGCTCTATGAATGCCCTTGGCCTTTTATTATTATCCCTCTGCCACCTGCCACCTCCTCCACTGAGCAGCAAGCACCATCACAGGTGACAATCAGATCAATCAAGGGACATTTAACTGCTGAGTGTCACTGCAGTAATTTACTGCAGGGGCGGGTTAACCAGTAAGCAAGGTACGCACGGCTTGCTTATGTTTACTTACTAATCTGTCGTGCACAATTGCACAGCTGCGGTGCACAACAGGTGAAACTGTGCACGACAGATTAATAAGTAAACACAAGGAAGCCCATGCATACCTTGATTACTGGATAACTCGTCCCTGGCGGTGAGGCACAGTGGGGACACAGGGATGTATCAGATGTGGCCCCACCAGCAGGGACCCCACAGACCAGTGAGGACAATTGTTTTACTGTGTGCCAGAGTCAGGCTTTATTTCTGTCTCTTCTGCTTCAGGACTCTGGCTCACTAGGCAGTAGTGTGGACCACTACTCAACAGCAGGTGCTCTGGAGCCAAACTGCCTGGGTTCAAGTCCTGGCTCTAACACTTACCAGCCATGTCGAGTTCCCACAGCTGGCCTGTCTTGGTCATCTAGTGCTGCTATTACAGAAACACCACAAGTGAGTGGCTTTAACAAACAAATTTATTCTCTCAGAGTTTAAGAGGCTAGAAGTCCGAATTCAGGGTGCCAGCTCCAGGAGAAGGCTTTCTCTCTCTGTCGGTCCTGGGGAAGGTCCTTGACATCAGTCTTCACTGGTCTAGTTGCTTCTCAGCGCAGGGGCCCCAGGTCCAAAGGATGCGCTGATCTCCTGGCTCTTCTTGCTTGGTGGTAGGAGGTCCCTCTCCTCTCTGCTTGCTTCTCTCTTTATATCTCAAAAGAGATTGACTCAAGATACAACATAATCCTGTGGACTGAGTCTTGCCTCATTAACATAACTGCCTCTAATCCTGCCTCATTTACATCATTGAGGTTAGGATTTACAACACATAAGATAATTACATCACATCACAAAATGGAGGACAACCACACAATACTGGGAATCATGGCCTACCCAAGTTGACACACATTCTGGGGGGACACAATTCAATCCATAACAGCCTGCTATGCCTAAAAACGCCTGTTGGCAAGGTTGACCCCTGGTTGATGTCTAGAACTTGGACATGGGGAAGTTTCCCACCATTTCAGGTCCCTGGGTGGCACAAATGGTTTGCGCTTGGCTACTCACCTAAAGGTTGGTGGTTCAAACCTACCCAGGGACACTACAGAAGAAAGGCCTAGCAATTTGCTTCCGTAAAGATCACAGCCAAGAAAACCTATACAGCAGTTCTACTCTGTAACACATGGGGTCACCATGAGTCAGAATCGACTCCACAGCAGCAGGTTTGGTTTGATGTTTTTTCCCCCACCATTTTTTGAGAAGAGTGGCTCACTGGCCTAAACTGTTGGCACACACAACGTGGTTTATGCCAAACAGCTGCTCTCCTTCTGGGAGTTTGGAATCTTGCTACGTGCCAGGCAGGAGGTGTCTACGTGACCAGCCCCCAGTGAAAACCCTGAGCACTGAGTCTCTAACGAGCTTCCCTGGTAGAGAATCTCACTTGTGTTGTCACAGCTCGCTGCTGGGGGAGTTCAGCCGGTCCTGGGTGACTCCACGGGGAGAGAATTCTGGGTGCTCGCACCTGGTTTCCCCAGACCCGGCCCCACACGCTTCTTCCCTGTGCTGGTCTTGCTCTATGCTCTCACTGTAAGAAACCACAGCCACCAGTACGACTATCTCCTGAGTCCTGGGAGTTCTAGAGAATCACCAGGGCTCAGGGTGGTCTTGGGCACCCCTGACACACTAGCCATCTGTCTTAGTTAGCTAATGCTGCTATAACAGAAATACCACAAGTGGGTGGCTCTCACAAACAGAAACTTATTTTCTCGTTGTTCAGGAGGCTAGAAGTCCGAATTCAGGGCACGAACTCTAGGGGAAGGAATTCTGGTGGTACAGTGGTTAAGCACTTGGCTGCTAACTGAAAGGTCAGAGGTTTGAACCCACCCATGTGCCAGAGTAGAACTGCACTCCATAGGGTTTTCAATGGCTGATTTTTCGAAAGTGGATTGCCATACCTTTCTTCTGAGGTGCCTCTGGGTGTACTCAGACCTCTAACCTTTCAGTTAGCAGCTGAGTGTGTTAACAGTTTGCACCCCCTAGAAGCTCCACTAGGGTACAGACGATGGTAAACCAGCCACACCCCCTCAGGCCACGCTGGGGACCTGAAAGACAGCACAGAGTCCACAGCCTGACACTCGCCAGTAGTGCCAAGGCCAGCTGCCGGCCCCCCTCCTTGGCTCTGAGGACAGGCAAGAGGCCCACACCCCACAGGCACAGAAGACACACTGGCATAATGACAGTGTGCAAGTCCTATCTTACCCTTACCGTTATCTTTTCCTCTGCTGTGATGGTGAAAAGGGCTTTGAGCTGTGTTCTGTTCTAGAAAAAAGAAAAGGAAATGCTTTGGTCAACAGTTTTTGGAGTCTCTGATACATCAGATTACATTTGATAATTTCCAACCCACCTTGTCTGGAGCTGCAACAGGCCTTTGAGCTGTAGGAGGGGGTGGGGACTTGCAGAGGTCTTACAGCCCCTTTGGGGGAAAGATCTGCAGAATCGTGACCTCTCCTTCTCTACTGAAGGCATGTGTGGGGTCCAAACACCAGTTTCCCGAATAGCCAAGGAGATTACTGACAGTTTGGCCAAGTGGTGAAACACTTGGGGTTGGAGTCAGGCAGGACGGTGTTGCGTGCTGACCCCAAAGATTCCCAGCTGTGCGTCCTGGAGCTGGTTCCTGGAACTCCCTGAACATCGGCTTCCGTCAAGTAAGGTGGAGAGAACTGCTGGACTCTGTTGGGACTATGTGGGTTCCCCTTTCATTCCAGCGCACCCCTTCCCCCCAAACACCAGCTCCCTATGGGTCTATCCTAATGCCTTCTCACATTCTGTGACTGAGGACATACGTTGTTGTTAGTTGCGTCCAGTTGGCTCCGACTCAAGACGACCCCATGTACAACAGAACGAAACGCTGCCCAGTCCTGCGCCATCTTCGTGATCGTTGGTATGCTCAAGTCCATTGTTGCGGCCACCGTGTATTCTGAGTGCCTTTCAACCTAGGCGGCTCATCTTCTAGCACTATATCAGATAATATTCTGTTGTGATCCATAGGATTTTCCCTGGCTAACTTTGGGAAGTAGACCACCAGGCCTTTCCTCCTCGTCTGTCTTAGTCTGGAAGTTCTGCTGAAACTTGTCCACCATGGGTGACCCTGCTGGTATTTGAAATACCGGTGGTATAGCTTCCAGCATCACAGCAACAGGTAAGCAACCCCAGTACGAACAAACAGATGGAAGTGTGGTGGAACAAATAGTTACTGAGCACCTGATATGTGCCAGGCTCTAATTTTGGCTCTGGGGACACAGCCATGAATATGACAGATGAGGTCATGTGGAACTGACAATCTGGTGGCAGCGGCAGGGGGGAGGCTGGAGGTAGTAGAGTCAATATCATACACAAACAAGGAATCAAATTAATAGACAGGGCAACATCAGGGTGTGATGAAGCTAGGAAGGTCACACTGGAGCGAGTGAGGGGGCCGGGCCCCATGCCCAGGTTTGCCCATCCAGAGTTACACCTCCTGTTGTCCCACCCGGGTACGTCAGGGCTTCACATTAGAGCTCTGTGTGAGGAGATGGAGGTTTCTGGTTTCATTTTGGCTTCCGACTACAAACTATTGCCTTATCTTAATTTTTTATTTTAACTTACTTGGTGTTATGGATTAAATTGTGACATGTTGAAGTCCTAACTCCTGTATGAGATGAATGTGACCTTGTTTGGAGAAATAAGGTCTTTCTTTGAAGACACTATCGGTTAACCAGGTCATACTGGATAGGCCGGGTCCTTATCCCTCCTGAGCGGTGTCTTATAGAAGAGGACAGGCACAGAGACGATCATACATGGGAAGACACCACATGAAGTTACACCTGCAAGCAGCAAAGGAACACCAAGGACCGCCAGCAGCCACCAGAAGCATGGAACAGGTCCTCTCTCAAAGCCCTCAGAAGAAATCAACATGGCCGACACCCTGACTTGGACTCCGGGTCTCCAGAACTTTAAGACAATAAATTTCTTTTCTTTAAAGGCATCTGTTGCTGTTGTTGTTAGGTGCCATCGAGTCAGTTCCAACTCATAGTGACTGTCTTAGGCTGGGTTCTCTAGAGAAGCAAAACCAGTAAAGCATATAAATATATCTAGAGAGAGATTTATATCAAGGAAACAGTTCCTGTGATTGTAGAGGCTAGACCATCCCAAGTCCATGGATCAGGGTAGACGCCTCTCCCAATTCATGCAGCTGCAGAAGCTGGTGACCCCAAGATCAGCAAGTCGGAGAGGAGGGTTCCCACTCACAGGCTGTGAAGATCAACAAATTTCAAGATCAGCAGGCAAGACCGCAAAGTTTCTCCTGATTTACGTAGCTGCATGGGTTGGCGATCCCAAGATCAGCAGGTCAGAGAGCAGGGCTCGGCTTACAGACTGTGAAGGTCCATGAATCCCAAGTTCAGCAGATAAGCTGATAGTTCAAGTCCCAAGAACTGGAGGTCAGATGAATAGGAGGCAGCCAGAGGATGCAGAGTAAGTAAAAAACCAGAACGTCTGCTTATATTCAGATGCAGGCCACATCCCTAAGGAAACTCCCTTTCCACTGATTGACTACTCACAGCATATTCAATCATGGGAGTGATCATATATAAACACTGAGAATCCAGCCCAGCCAAGATGACTCACAATCTTAACCATCACAGCAACGCTACGTACTACAGAACGTAACACTGCCCAGTCCTGCGTCATTCTCACAATCAATGTTTGAGCCCAGTGTTGCAGCCACTGTGTCAATCCATCTCATGGAGGGTCTTCATCTTTTTTGCTGACCCTCTACCAAGCATGATATCCTTCTCCAGGACAGCTACTTTGTGATATTTTATTGTGGTGGCCCCAAGAAATTCAGACACTCAGTCTCCTTTTCAGGGGCAGATGACCTAGTAAGTATGGTAAGCAAGGACTTACTTGTGCTTACTTCCAAATCTGCAGTGAGCAACTCCACATGGGTTTCACCACATCAAGTAAGCCCATGCTTACCTTGCTTACTGGGTCATCTACCCGTCAGGGACTGTAAATTTGAAAAGAGGCTTTGACTCTGTAGGAGGGTGCTGTGGGGTTGGGAGAGAGACAGATGCCAGCCATACCCAGAAGCAGAATCTTTGATGTGGTGAAAAAATGTGAAATCATTCACTACAGATGATCTGGTAAGCAAGGTAAGCATCGTGCTTACCTTGCCTATTGAATAATCTGCCCTGCCTTTCCTCCTACATCACTGATTACACTTCTTCTGGTCTACACTATCTCTATGTTTATCCTTCTTTCTCCTCTGTTTCTGTCTTTGTACTTAATTATTTTCTGAGAAATATGACTTTTCCAACAGTCTTGTATCGTTTTCTTGTCTCTGGTCTTTATCTTTTTATAATCTTTCATTTTATCTCGTTTTTTTCTTATCGCAGCAGAGATGCCCCAGCAGGCCCTGCAGTCTCAGAAGTGGAAGGAGCCAGAAGCTGCAGGTCCAGTTCCAATGCTGTCATGTGACCTCAGGCAGTCACGCTCTGCTCCTCATCTCCCACCTCTGCTAAACAGTACTTGTCTCCAGGGGCTGAAGTCAGCATAAATGACAAAAGGAACTACAGCATGAGTTCCCTGGGGACAGGGACCACACCTCCTTCAGCCTGTGTACTGGCACCTGGCACACAACAGGAAATCAGCTGGTGTTTATTGAATAAATGGATTAACAAAGAGGTAAATGAAAAGTGAAACTACCAATAGCAATGGCAACCACTCGTTGAGTTCTTACAAGGTGCCAGACACAGGACAAGAAGTCAACATCCATGGATCACTTGTTGTTGTTGTTGTTGTCAGGTGCCATCGAGTCAGTTCTGACTCACAGAAACCCTATGTACGACAGAATGAAACACTGCCCGGCCCCGTGCCATCCTCACAATCATTGTTATGCTTGAGCCCATTGTTGCAGCCACTGTGTCAATCCATCTCGTTGAGGGTCTTCCTCTTTTTTGCTGACCCTCTACTTTAGCAAGCATGATGCCGTTCTCCAGGGACTGGTCCCTCCTGACAACATGTCCAAATTATCTTTATAACAACCTGCATGAGGCCCAGAGGGGGCAAGTAACTTACTCAAGGTCACAAGAAGAGTTACTCATGGAAACGAGTTCGTGGCAATGTGTGTCAGAGCCCTGAGCCCATGACACCACAGAATGAATAAATGAAGTAATGAACCAACAGAGATTGTAGAATTCTTCCTTTCCATACAGGAGAGACAGGTCAATTCCCAGCCAGTGCACCTCATACACAGCCACCACCCGTCTGTCACGGAATCTTGTGTGTTGCTGTGATGCTGAACATGTTTCAGCAGAGCTTCCTGACTAAGATGGACTAGGAAGAAAGGCCTGGTGATCTTTTGAAAATCAGCCAAAGAAAACCCTATGGATGACAATGGTCCAATCCACAACCAATCATGAGGATGGCACAGGACCAGGCAGCATTTCATTCTGTTTTGCAAGGGGTTACCCTGAGTCAGCGGTTTGAACCCACCAGTGGCTCCACAGGAGAAAGACCTAGCAATCTGCTCCCGTAAAAATTACAGCCTTGGAAACCCTATGGGACAGTTCTACTCTGCCCTATAGGGTCACTATAAGTCAGAATCGACTCAATGGCACCCAACAACAGCCATCAATCCATCAATCAGGGGCGACTCAATGATCGCTAACAACAACAGCCATGAATCGGGCGACTCAACGATCGCTAACAACAGCCATGAATCAGGGGCGACTCA
>NW_004444047.1:7471002-7493423 GCF_000243295.1 Trichechus manatus latirostris | reverse complement strand
TAGCCATGAGTCAGGGGTGAGTGACTCAACGATCGCTAACAACAACAGCCATGAATCAGGGGCAACTCAACAATCGCTAACAACAGCCATGAATCAGGGGCGACTCAACGATCACTAACAACAGCCATGAATCAGGGGCGACTCAACGATCACTAATAACAGCCATGAATCAGGGGCGACTCAATGATCACTAACAACAACAGCCATGAATCAGGGGCGACTCAACGATCACTAACAACAACAGCCATGAATCAGGGGCGACTCAACGATCGCTAACAACAACAGCCATGAATCAAGGGTGACTCAATGATCGCTAACAACAGCCATGAATCAGGGATGACTCAACGATTGCTAACAACAGCCATGAGTCAGGGTGACTCAATGATCGCTAACAACAGCAGATAATGTGCCCTAGGTGCCAGGGTCCCTGAAACTCCCTCACACACAATGACAGCACAGAGACAGAAGGGACAGGCAAGTACCTGTGATGAGCTATGGAATGTGAGGTGGGCTGGGAGCAGGAGGGTCTCCCCGTCCCTGACGTCTCCAGCAGCCAGCGAGGCTGTGTAGCTGACAGTGAAGGCATCTCCAGCTGCTCAGAGAGAACACACACGGGCGTGAAAGGAGGCTTTCCCATGCAACCACCCACCACCCCCAGGCCCAGCCAGACATCTTGCTTTTGGGGTTCAGAAGGAGGCCGCTCTCATCTCCCCAAGTCTGCAGTAATGGAGTCTTTCCCATCCCACACGCTGTTCACAGGGAGAATTCTCTGAGTGGTAAACGGGAGAAGAATCAACTAGACTACTTGGCTCCTGGGCCCCCTCTTTTCGCCCCTTGAAATGGAGTGTCGGGGGGCGCAGGAGCAGCACTCTGCTTCTGCTTGCCAGAATCTTACCTGGGCACCCCACCCACACCCCATCCAACACTGCCTGGGACTGAGTGTGTTATGGATTGAATTGTGTCCCCCAAAACTATGTGTTAGAATCCTAACCCCTATACCTGTGGGTGTAATCTCATCTGGGAACTAGGTTTTCTTTGTTATGTTAATGAGGACCTATCAGAGTAGGGTGTGTCTTAAACCTAATCACTTTTCTATTTTTATTGTTGTAGTTTAAGTGAAAGTTTACATTTCAAGTTACTCTAATACAAGAATTTATACATACTTTGCTATGTGACCCTACTGCTCTCCCTATACTGTGACAGCACACTCCCCCTTTCCACCCTGGATTTCCCGTGTCCATTCAACCAGCTCCTGACCCTCTCTGCCTTCTCATCTCACCTCCGGACAGGAGCTGCCCATTTAGTCTCATGTAGCTACTTGAGCTAAGAAGCACACTCTTCACGAGTATATTATGTCCCATAGTCCAGTCCAATCCTGGTCTGAAGAGTTGGCCTCAGCAATTGTTTTAGTTCTGGGTTGACAGAGAGTCGGAGGGCCATGCTTTCTGGGGTTCCTCCTGTCTCAGTCATACCATTAAGTCTGGTCTTTTTACTAGAATTTGAGTTCTGTTAGACCTAATCACTTTTGAGATACCAAAGGAGCAGATCAGGTGCAAAGAGAAGCAAGACAAATGGGGGAAAGATGGATGCCATGTGGAGCTCTCCAAGGAATCAAGGAACGCTGGGGCCACAGAAGCTGAGACAAGGACCTTCCCCAAGAGGGGACAGAGGGAAAGCCTTCCCTTTGAGCCAGTGCCCTGAATTCGGACTTCTAGTCTGCTAAACTGTGAGAAAATAAATTTCTATTCGTTAAAACCAACCACTTATGCTATTTCTGTTACCAAAAAAGAAAAACCAAACCCATGGCCATCAAGTTGATTCCGACTCATAGCAACCCTATAGGACAGAGTAGAACTGCCCCACAGAGTTCCCAAGGAGCAGCTGGTGGACTCAAACTGTCAGCCTTTCTTGTTAGCAGCCATAGCTCTTAACCACTGCGCCACCAGGGCTCCATTTCTGTTACAGCAGCACTAACCTGGGATTCACTGAGCTCACACACTTTGGAAATCCACGATCCAGGCGGGATCTATTATTCCCAACACCACCACTCACACTGCCACAGGGAGTTTTTACCGCCCCTCAGGCCTTGGCAGGTGGAATATTAGCTGCTGCTACGTGGTCATTAGGAGTCGGAATTGACTTGACAGCAACGAGTTTGGTTTTGGTTTTTTCTAACACCCCCAGGCAGCTGGGTACTGCAAGCACTAGGGGGCACTGGTGAGTCCCCTTTGCCCTGGTGTGAGGAGGCAGCAAGGAAGGAGGTGGAGAAGGCACCCATGGGTTCCTGCACCCTGTCCACCCACAGAGTGTCCCAACCTCGTGGCCTCTAGTTATCTCCAGATGGCTTAGTTACACCGTTCCCCAGCAGACGGGTTTCTGAATCAAAGCACTCTCCCAGCAAGAAGTCAGGACCCAACAGGCCAGCCCCACCTGCTCCGGAGGGGTGGAGCCCTATTGCTAGGAAGAGGCCACACTCGGTTAAACCCCAAGATAAACTAACAGGTCCTGGGGTCCTGGATGGGACAGAGAGGAACCTCAAACGAGTTCTGGGGACAGAGGGACCCCCACAGTGGTTTTCCGATGTGGGAGGCAGCAACAATGTCTCAATCCCACTTCCTAGAAATGGAGCCAGCACGCACGGGGGTCCTTCTCCATCTTCTGTCAGAAATGCGGGGTTCACACATTATCTAATGAGGATTCCTCCCCCCACCCCGAGGTGACGCGCTTCTTAGGTCCCTGGGTGACGCTCAACTACTAACCAAAAGGTTGGTGGTTCGAACCCACCCAGTGGCACCACCAAGAAAGCCTGGCCATCTGCTTCCATACAGATCACAGCCTAGAAAACTCTCTGGGACGGTTCTACTCTGTAACGAGTCAAAATCAACTCGACGGCAACGAGTTTGGTTTTTGGTGAGGTGATGTTCTCAGGGTGTGCCTTGGCATCCGACAGAGACCAAAGGCCCTTGAAGTTAAAACCAAGAGGGGCATCTCCACCCCTACTCGTGGTCACAGGCCCTCTGAGCCTGAGCCGTGGTCTGCAGAAATGTTGAGTGCTAGGCCTGGGGACATGGCCCTGTTGGCCAGAGGCTGACCACTGGCTTGTTGTCTAAACTGGGTGGTTGTGGGGCTGAGTGTGGTACTCCAACAGGCTTTCTAAAAGTAGATAGCCAGGCTTTTCTTCCAAGGTGCCTCTGGGTAAATTTGAACCACCAAACTTTCAGTTAGCAGCCAAGGGCGCTAATCATTTGCACCACCCATGTGTCCTCTTTTCGGACACTTAATGTAAATGGAAGGAGCCCCGGTGGTGCAATGGTTAAGCGCTCCGCTGCTAAATGAAAGGTCGACAGTTCTAACTTACCCAGCAGCTCCACCGGAGAAAAGACCTGGCGATCTGCTCCTGTAAAGTCACAGCCCAGAAACTATGGGGCAGTTCTGCTCTGTCCTATAGGGTCACTCTGAGGCAGAATGGACTGACGGGCACGAAACAACGACAGTAAATGGAATCTTACAATACGTGGTCTTCCACGTCTGGCTTCTTTCACTGAATGTAACGTGACTTGATTCACCTATGTGGTAACGTACCAGCACATTATTCCTTTTTACTGCTGAGCAGATTCCCTTGTGTAGACAGACAGCATTTTGTTTCTGTAAGACTCTTTTGTGTCCCCTTAACTCCGGGGACTTGGTAAAAAATGGGCATGGGAGAAAGTTGGCGTTACACCTATTCGGCCTCTAAGACAAAGGAACTACGTCTTTTCCACTGCTGAAGGAACCCGAACTCCTCTAGAACCCCACGACATGACGAAAGTAATTAATGTCACTGAATTATACCTGTAAAAGATGTTGAAACGGCAAACGTTTTGTTACATATAACTTATTTTTAAAGGTTATGTAGAGATATGAGCCCGCGTGGCATAAATGGCTTACACTCGACCACAAACCTAAAAGGTTGGCAGTTCAAACTCACTCAGTGGTTCTGCGGAAGAAAGCCCTGGAGAACTGCTTCCTTAAAGATTAAAAACCAAAAACCTACTGCCGGCCAGTCAGTTCCGACTCGTAGCAACCTCATAAGGTCTCCAAGGCTGTAAAACTCTACGGAAGCAGACTGCCACATCTTTCTCCCTCGGAGCCACTGGTGGTTTCGAACCTCTGACCTCTCGGTTAGCAGTCGATCATGTTAACCACTGAGCCACCAGGGCTCCATAAAGATTATAGCTAAGAAAATCCTATGGAGCAGTTCTACTCTATAATACATGGGGTTGCTATGAGTCGGAACTGACTCAACAGCAACAGGTTTGGTTTGGTTTTTAAGTAGAGAAAAAACAAGAATGTGCCTGGCACACACCACACAATCTGTGGGTCCCAGGTATGCTCCTCATCTGCCATCCCTGCCCTGTGTATGCTCTGAGGTTACCTTGCAGAAACTTCTTTCTGAAAGCCTGGAATCCTTCTGACGTCTTATTTCCAGCGGACTCCCTCACGGTGAGGCCGGTGATGTTGTCCAGCAGCACCAGCTCTGAGAGGTTGGCGGCCGAGGGCGACCTGGTGTTGTTCACGAGAAGCCACACGTGAGCGGTCTGTGGTCCACTCTGCCCAGACACCTAGGACAGGAAGAGATGGGATCACTTCCGGTCTGCTGCGACGTCCCCCCTATGTACATGCCCTACACACGCAGGAAGAAGGAGGCTCTACAGCTGCACAAAGCTTCTGACAACCGACCGGGCTCCGTCTGATTTCAGGGCCCCAGGAGAGTTTCCACACATGCTTGCTTGTGCAGCTGTTGCTTGGAGACAATTTCAAAGACACTTGTTGTTGCTGGTTGCCATTGAGTCAATTCTGACTCAGGGCAGCCCCAAGTGTTACAAAGTAGAATGGCTCCATAGGGTTTTCAAGGCTGTGACCTTTTGGAAGCAGACTGCCAGGCCTGTCTTTCTGAGGCATCTCTGGGTGGGTTTGAACCGCCATTCTTCTGGCTAGTAGTTGAGCACTTAACCGTTTGCACCACCCAGAAACTCCATTCGAAGACCTAGGACCCTACGAAGCAGTGAAATCATTGCCGCAGAACAACTTGGAAGAAAAAAGACCCAAGTGCAGAACTGCAGGGAAGTGTGTGACCATCGGTGTCACCCAGAAAAGCAAACAGCAGACCGAGTTACTTAGAAGCATCAGTCGTGGCCCCAGAAGGCATCTCGGGCATTAGCAAGTTCCCCAAGGAAGGAAGGAGGCTGGAGGACCCTCGAGAGCAAGGGTCATCAATCAACTCTTCAGGGCTTCGGGTCCCATGGCCACACTATGGACTTCACACAGGTTTTACCCATAAAGCCAAGATGGGCTGACAAGTCCTGTACTGCAAGGAAGCCCTTCCCAGAGGCCTGCTTACTGCAGCGCCAAGCCCCTTCCCACCCTCCCTCTGGGGGGAATGAATGCTGCCCAGGCCTCTCTCAACCAAGAATCAGGCTGGCCTCATTCATGGTCCTTGTTATGAACTGAATTGCATCCCCCGCCAAAATATGTGTTGGAGTCCTGACCCCTATTCCTGTGGCTGTGATCCCATTTTGGAATAGGTTTTCTTTGTTACGTTAATGCAGCCATATCAGAGCAGGATGTGTTCTAAACCTAATCACGTTTGAGTGGTACGAAGACCTGAACTAATATCTTTATATCAATGTATCAGGCAGCATAGAGTCAGACACCAAAACCAAACCAAACCCATTGCCCCATAGGGTTTCCAAGGAGCGGCTGGTGGCTGCAAACTGCCAACCTTTTGGTTAGCAGTCGAGTTCTTAACCACTGCCCCACCAGGGCTCCAGATACAGACAAGCAAGGACAAATGGGAGAAGCCAGATGCCACCTGCATTGGGCAAATCTGCTGCCAAAGACCTCTGTGAAGTGTTAGAAGGCAAAGATGTCACCTTGAGGACTAAGGTGCACCTGACCCAAGCCATGGTGTTATCAATCACCTCATCTGCATGAGAAAGCTGGACGATGAATAAGGAAGAACAAAGAAGAAATGCCTTTGAATAGTGGTGTTGGCAAAGAATATTGAATATACCACGGACTGCCAAAAGAATGAACAAATCTGTCTTGGAGGAAGTACAACCAGAATGCTTCTTAGAAGCAAGGATGGTGAAACTACGTCTTATCTTACTTACTCTGGACATGTTAACAGGAGGGACCAGTCCCGTGAGGACATCATGCTGGGTAAAGTAGAGGGTCAGCAACAAAGAGGAAGACCCTCAACAAGATGGATTGACACAGTAGGTGCAACAACGGGTTCAAGCATAACAACGATTGTGGGCATGGTGCAGGACTAGGCAGGGTTTTGTTCTGCTGTACAGAGGGCCGCTATGAGTCACAACCGACTCGATGTCACCTGACAACAACAACAGCTTCGTAAACTGTGACAAAATAAATCTGTTTGTTAAAGCCACCCGCTTGTGGTATTTGTTACCGCAGCACTAGATAACTAAGACAGCCCTGACTCCATGTTCTTCTCTGGGCTTCTTTCCAACACTTCCTCCCAGAGCCTCACTCTACAATCCATCAAACCCACCACCCTGTCTCTGTCCTCTATTCACGTATGTTGATCTTTCTAGATTACCCTGTTCTCCAGGTCACTCCCTCTGTCCCTAACTCCTGTGCCTTCTAAACTACTCAGCTCAAGGGTCACCTCCTCCAGGCAGCCATCCCTGGCACCGCCAGGCCTATCAAAGCACTGATCCCACCCTCACACTGCCCTGCAGTCGCCAGTCTTTCTCCACCAGATGGCGCACTTCTCATGGAAGGACTGCCTTATACAGTCCTGGATCTCCAAGGCTGGCGAGGCGCTGACCTTGTGAGTCGGTGCCCTGTACCCCTTGGAAAGATGGAGGCCAGAAGAGGCAGATCCCATATTCCAAACTGTAATACAAGGACAGGGAGCAGGGGAGGTTCAGTGGTAGAAGTCTCACCTCCCATGCAAGAAACCTGGGTTCGATTCCCAGCCAATGCACCTCATGCACAGCCCCAGCCCATCTGTTAGTGGAGGCCTACATGTTGCTAGGATGCTTAACAGATTTCAGCAGAGCTTCCAGACTAAGACAGACTAGGAAGAAAGGCCTGGCGATCTACTTCCAAAAACCAGCCAATGGAAACCCTACGGATCCCAATGGTCCGATCCCACTGTGTATGGGGTTTCCGTGAGTCGGGGGCCAACTCAAGGACGGTAGGTAACAACAGACAACACGAGGGTGATAGAAATAACCATCCCACGGGATTATCAGGTTAAACAACCTAACAGGCATCCAACGACTTTTTGTTAACTGTCAAGCACCATATCAATGTTTATAATCCATGAGAAAATATACCATACTTTTTTCCGCATTTGAAATGATCACAGTGGATTTCTACTACCAATAAATTAACTGTCAGAAAAACAGTCTCAACTGTGGTGCTGCTATATAAAATATAAGATCCCTTGTAAGTTACTTGATGCCCATGTATTGAGGTTCCGGTAGGTAACCCTGTGATCTGGTTAACACGTTTAAGACTCTATTAACAAATGATTTCCGCAAAGTCCAATTACTTTCTCCTCGAGTATAAGCTGCCTATGGACACTTACCACTGCACATTTCTGAAAAACGACTCCATTCTCAGAAGTGCCTTGAACTTCTCTTGAAATGTCTCCGTACTATAAGACAGAAATTATTAGAAAGCCAACATTATTTCATGCTACACATATTTAAGGTGCGCCTGATGCAAGTCATGATGTTTTCAATCACCTCATATGCATGTGAAAGCTGGACAATGAATAAGGAAGACGGAAGAAGAACTGATGCCTTTGAATTACGGTGTTGGCAAAGAATATTGAATATACCGTGGACTGCCAGAAGAACAAACAAATCTGTCTTGGAAGAAGTACAGCCAGAATGCTCCTTAGAAGCAAGGATGGCGAGACTGCATCTCACATACTTTGGACATGTTATCAGGAGAGATCAGTCCCTGGAGAAGAACATCATGCTGGGTAAGGTGGAGGGTCAGGGAAAAAGAGGAAGACCCTCAATGAGATGGATTGACACAGTGGCTGCAACAATGGGCTGAAATATAACAATAATTGTGAGGATGGCGCAGGACAGGGCAGTGTTTCATTCTGTTGTACGTAGGGTCTCTATGAGTTGGAACCAACTCGACAGCACCTAACAGCAACAAACATTTAATAAAAGCACAGTATGACAAGCATTGTAAAAAGAGGGTAAAGGAATTACTTCTGCTAGTAGGAAACTGCCTGCAGTAATTTTGAAGATTTTTTTATTAAAAAATATACCTGTTTAAAAAACATGTAATGGGGCTCATATGGGGTTATATATACAAAGTACTAAGCACAGAGCCGGGCACACACTAAATATTAATGAAACGTTCACTGCTATTCTGAGCAGCGTCATTTCTGTAACAGCTGGGAATAGAATCGGGCTGGTTAAAACAGAAGCTGGAACCACACTTTAAAACCATTAAATGAGGCAGCCTAAAGCTCAGATTCAAACGTTCTCATCATCTAAATATGATACGTTGCAAAGATGAAATAGCAGTTTGGAAAGATAAATGGATTTGCTGCCAAATGGTAACTACAGTGAAACCTGTGAAAGCCGGAACTCGGCGGGGCTGCCTTGTTTTTCCAGGTCTTGCAAATTTTCTGCCTTTGACAGGGTGTAGTCTTACCACTTTTCTATCCTCTCTATTAGTGGAAAATATTGGAACTTTCCTTCTATGACAGGTTTCCGCCTTACCCAGGTTCCAGCTTTCGTAGGTTTTACTGTGTATTTAAAGAAAGGAAAGGAATATGCTTTTTTGAGGAACAAAAGCCTATGACATTTTATACATGGTTAGCTGAAAATTGGTTTCTTTCCAACTTTTGATCTTTTTGTTAACATATCAAACTTGCTACTTACCAGGCGGTGTGCTGGAGAAGACTCTCTTTTGAATAAGGTCTTCTTGGTCCATGAGGGTATAAACGCGAATATGGAATGTGTCCATGGGCCGCCTGAGGCTGCAGAAGTCAGGAGTGGGTTAAAGTCTTCAGTTTTCCTGTTGCGTTTCACTCCCAATGGGGTTTCCACTGCCAACAGCGGTGGACACTTGTTACATAGTGCAGAGAGGCAGTAAGGCACAGTGGTCCAGCCCTGGAGGCAGGCCACGTGGTATGTGGGCAGCACTTGGAAAACGTGTGCTGAATGAATGACATACTGTCTCTCTGCCATGAAAACTGAGACATGCTCACTTGGAGGCTCCAGCATCGTCTCCTTACCCAGGTTGTGTGCTAAAATGCACTTTCCTGGGCCCCACCCCAAACCTACTGAATCAAGACCGCTAGGAAAGGGCAGGGCCCAGGGTGATTCTTCCACACACGGGACATTACAGTCCTGAGTTCAAATCCTAGCTCTGCCACTCAGCAGGTATGAGTCCTTGGGCAAGTAACCTAAACTCTCTGAGCCTCAGTTTGCTTGGCTGTAAAGTGGGGAGAAGAATACATCTCACCTCACTGGGTCCTTCTGAGGATTCAATAAGATGAGGCGCAGAATGCATCTGGCACCTCCTACGGCAGAGTAAGCCCTCAACACCACCACCAATCAGTATTAAGTGTGAAGGGGATCACAGATGCCAGCTGAGTCATCCAACACAAAATTCCTCCCTCTGAAATGATCTCAGTGTGGTTATTTTTTTGAAAATTCATGAACGCTACGTGTCATGGGGAAACCCTGGTGGCGGAGTGGTTAAGAGCTACAGCTGCTAACCTAAAGGTCTGCAGTTCGAATCCACCAGGTGCTCTTTGGAAACCCTACGGGGCAGTTCTACTCTGTCCTATAGGGTCACTATGGGACGGAATTAACTCAACAGCAACGGGTTTATGCGTTATGGGTTGACTTGTGCCTCCCAAAAAGATATGTTCAAGTCCTAACCCCCTGTCCCTGTGAATGTGACCTTATTTGGAAATAGCATCTTTGCAGACGTAATTAGTTAACACGAGGTCATCCTGGAGAAGGGTGAGCCCTAATCTGAGATGACTGGTGTCCTTGTAGGAGGAGAGACAGACAGACAGAGGAGAACACCAGGTGAAGCCAGGACAGAGACTCAGACACACGGAAGACGTCATGGGAAGACGGAAGCAGGGCCAGGAATGCCTGGGGCCACCGGGATTTAGAAGCGGCAAGGAAGGCTCCTCCCCCAGAGCCTTCACAGAGAGCACAGCCCTGTGGACACCTTGACTGTGGGCTTCTAGCCTCCAGAATGGTGAGAGAGCAAACGTCCATCAGTTTAAGCCACCGCTCTGTGTACTAGAAAATGAATGCCTTAGCCCCTGGGACTCGGGGTCAGTTATCTGGACTAATGCTCGCCCAGCAGACGGAGGCAGAAGGAGATCTGACTGCAGACAGAAGGGGCTCATGCGACAGAAGCACAGGGAAACAGTCAGAGCAGAAGCAGCTACGCCTCTGGCTTTGAAGACGGAGGGAGGACCCACAAGCCAAGGAATGCAGCTCTAGATGCCGGAAAGAGCAAGAAGACGGGTTCTCCAGAGAGCCTCTGGGGGGAACGTGGCCCTGCCAACACCATGACTTTAAACCAAACCCACTGCGGTCGAGTCAGTTCCAACTCACAGGACACAGCAGAACTGCCCCATAGGGTTTCCAAGGCGGTAAATCCCTACGGACGCAGACTGCCTCATCTTTCTCCAGCAGATCCGCTGGTGGGTCTGAACTGCCAACCTTTCTGTTCGTAGCCGAGCACTTTAACCACTGTACCACTGTGGCTCACCTTGACTTTAGCCCAGCGAAACTGATTTCAGACTTCAGGCCTCCAGAACTGTAAGAGCACGTATTTGTGTTGTTTTAAGGCACTAAGTTTGCAGTGATTTGTTACAGAGGCTAGGGAGAGCAACTCGGGTCACATAACAATGTATGTACAAATTTTTGGATGAGAGACTAACTAGAATAGTAAACTTTCAGTTAAAGCACAACAATTAAAAAAAAAGATGAATTCTGACATAAAAAAATTAAAAAAAAAAAAGAATGTCTGCCTTGAGCTTTGTGCTCTTCTAAAGAGCTATCTATATGGGATCAGATCGACAACAGCAACTCGCAAGGTTCAATCAGTGTACATGAAGAAACTGTTGGATTGGTATATGTTTTGCTATGTATATTCTGAACAACAAAATCAATTAATTAATTAAATTGACCAATGAAAACCCTACGGATCACAACGGAACACTGTCTGATCCACAAACTACCATAGGGATGGCGCGGGACCAGGCAGTGGTTCATTCCATTGTGGGTGGGGTCACCACGAGGCAGGGCCAGCGCTACAGCAGCTCACAGCAGCAAACAAAACTACAAATTCTGTGTTTTATTAATCAGACTCCTTCACAGGGGAATTGAGACGGACCCACCTTACCCTCAATTCTGTTCTGTGGTACTGAAGCTCTAGCCAGCTGCTAGAGGCGGCGGCGGCACACTGCCCTTGTTTCGTGAGGCCAAGACTTAACCTCTTGGCCAAAGGTGGAGAGATGGCAAGGGGGTCCGCAAAGAGTGAGGGAGGTAGGGGGAGGAAGGATAAATCTTTAGGGTTCTGATTCTCTTTCATGAGCAAAACAGTGAAAACTCCACCAAAAGAAAAACTCACCCGCAGTTTTAAAATGAGAGCTTTCACCATCAGGCCAAATCATACAGGAAAAATCCTAAAAAAAAAAGGCACAAAGTCATTAACTGAAGAACATATAAGGAGTGGATGGAAGTAATTTTCGTAAGTGGCTCACACTGAGATTACTTACACTTTCATCTGGAAGTCTAAAGTACAGGTAGTCCTCTACTTACTACGTATTCAAGTTACCATGGACTGCACTTACAACAGTCCATTTTTTTTTTATCATTGGTAATATGTACTGCATACAATGTTGCAGCGTGTAATTTTCTGATGATACTATTCTCATGCCAACCCCCAAAGACAATTAAGATTCGCTTTATAAAGACACTGATAACAAAAGGCAATAATTATGAAAACTGAAAAGAAAGAGAGATATTCGACTTACATCAGAACCGACTTACTATAAAGTCATCGAAACGGAACCTCATCGTAAATTGGAAATCACCTGTATATAGTCAGACAGACCTGGGTTTGATTTCTAGCTCTGCAATTCACTAACCCTGTGACCTCGGATAAGTTTCGAACCTCTGAATTCCAAGGTCCTGCAAATTTTCATGGAGTAGCGGATAAAAAGATAGATGGGTTGGGGGAGCTGGATTCTATTTGGAACCATTTACTCACTATGAGTCCTCAGCCCAGTCTCTCAGCCTCTTCTGGACCTCAGATGCTGTTATAGATTGAATTGTATCCCCCCCACCGCCCATCCCAAATATGTGTTGGAATCCTAACCCCTATGCCTGTGGAGAAACCCAGGGGCGTAGTGGGTAAAAGCTACGGCTGCTAACCAAAAGGTCAGCAATTCAAATCCACCAGGTGCTCCTTGGAAAACCTATGGGACAGTTCTACTCTGTTCTATGGAGTCGCTATGAATCGGAATCCACTCGACGGCAATGGGTTTGGAGTTTTTTTGGGTATACCTGTGGATATAATCCCACTGGGGGACAGAGTTTTTCTTTATTATGTTAATGAGGCCATATCGGCATAGGGTGTGTCTTAAGCCAATCACCTTTGAGATAGAAAAAGAGCAATTAAGCACAGAAGAAACCAAGCACAGACAAGGGAAGACAGATGCCACATGAAGACTGCCAAGGGAGCGAGGGATAAAAGCTAAAAAGAAACAAGGACCTTTCCCCAGAGCCGACACAGACAGAGCCTTCCCCTAGAGCTGGTGCCCTAAACTCAAACTTCTAGCCTCCTAACCAGGAACTCTTGTGGTGCAACGGTTAAGCACTCGGCTGCTAACCGAAAGGTTGGTGGTCCAAACCCAGCCAGCGGCTCTGCAGGAGAGAGACCTGGAAATCTGCTTCCATAAAGATTACAGCCTAGAAAACCCTATGGGACAATTTTACTCTGTCACACGGGATCGCTGAGTCGAAAATCGACTCAACAGCACCTAACACAAGCCTCCTAGCTGTCAGAAAATAAATGTCTGTTCATTAAAGCCACCCACTTGTGGTATTTCTGTTATAGCAGCACTAAGAAACTAAGACAGATCCAGTACCTGAAAAGTGAGGGCCTCAAAGTCTCCTCCCAGCTCAAGTAGACGTTTAGCCTTGTTTAGTTATGAAAATGTGTCCAAAGTGAGCCGGGCCAAACCCTTCCACTCCACCTTTGTGAATACTGGACCCTGGGAAAGCCCAGAACCTTCTACTGCATAACAATAATAATTGCCGTACGGGATCCAGCCCTCACAATGTGCCAGCCACCACGTTGCATGTTCCCACTGAATTGTACACTGTGGTCCTCATGACAACCCACTGAGTGTTATCCTCATTGGAGAGGCAGCATCCTGAGATGCAGAATGGCAAGGTGACTCACTCCTGGTCACACAGGTCATAAGTGGTAGAGACTGGCTTTGAACCCAGAAGCGTGGCTCCGGGACCTTTGCCCACACTGTGATACACTCGATGGCTTCCAGATAGTGGAAGGAGAAAGGATGTGTGTCATGGATTGAATTGTGTCCCCCAAAGGTATCTGTCAACTTGGCTGGGTCATGATTCCCAGTATTGTATGATTGTGTACCATTTTGTAATCTGATGAGATTTCCTTATGTGTTGTAAATTCAATCACTATGATCTACTAAGACGGTTTAGGGGCAGTTACATTAATGAGGTCTACAAGACTGGATAGTGTCTTAAGCCAATCTCTTTTGAGATATAAAAGACAGAAGCGAGCAGAGACACATGGGGACCTCATACCACCAAGAAAGCAGTGCAGGGAGCAGAGCGAGTCCTCTGGACCTGAGGTCCCTGCGCAGAGAAGCTCCCAGACCGAGGGAAGATTGATGACACAGACCTTCCTCCAGAGCCGACAGACAAAGCGTTCCCCTGGAGCTGACACCCTGAATTTGGACTTGTAGCCTACTGGACTGTGAGAGAATAAGCTTCTCTTTGTTAAAGCCATTCACTTGTGGTATTTCTGTTAGAGCAGCACTAGATGACTAAGACAATGTGCAAAGGTGTGAGACCTTGAGTGCCAAATGGGACACTTGGGAGCCTGGAATTGGGGTCCAGTCCCCACGGTGAGTTCACGTGGCTAATGCTTAGACGGCCCTCACACGGGCTGGGCCCCCGGCAAAGCACTGGCAATAGGATGGTCACCAAGGATAGAGAGGACACTGTTGTGGTCACTGCGTCTGCACACCTGGAAAGCTTTCCCCTTCTGTGGTCACAGTAGGACTATCCCCTTAGCCCCAGGAGGGGCCGTGGGTCTCAGGCCCCGCCAGTCACAGGTCCCCACGTCCCTGGACATCCCTCAGCCTAGGCAGCTGTGCTGGGATGATGGAGCCTCGATGCTGGAGGCTACCTGTCCCAGCTACACAGGGGACACCCATCCACAGTGACAGAGCACCACGTCAGCTCCTGGAGGGACGCCAACAGAGCAGTGCAGACAGACAGAGGGAGGAGGAGACAGGCAGAAGTGAGAAAACCCATGGGAACTGATGCAGCCGTCCAGCCCTGCCTGTCAACACTCCCAGCAGTCCCAGCTCACGGCACCTCGGGCTGGGCTTAAGGTAGGGGTGGCGTGAAGAATCCTATTTAAAATAGTCAATTAAAGTCCAGTCACATCATGGAGTACTATGCCACTATTAAAAACAAGGCAGATCCATTTTACCTAGAAAGAGCCTCTGTAACAAGCGAAGTCATCAAGTCACAAAAAGTATGAAGGATATGATCCCATTTAGTAAAAATGGGATTTATATATATTTAGAATATTATTTATATATAACAATATTTAATAATTATATGAATATAATTATAATTTATACATAAATACATTTAAATATTTAACAATATGTTTAGTGATATATTTATATCTTTAATAATAATAATATTTATACATTTAATATGTAATCTTATATTTGTTGTTGTTAGGTGTCATCCCGTGAATTTTCAACTCACAGGGACCCTATGTGCCCCATAGGGTTTTCTAGGCTGTAATCTTTGAGTCACTATGAGTCAGAATCGACTTGACAGCAACAAGTTTGTTTTTTTTTGTAATCTTTACAGGATCTGATTGCCAGGTCTTTCTCATGTGGATCAGCTGGGTGGGTTTGAACCGCCAACCTTTCCATTAGCAATAGAGCACTTTACCGTTGTGCCACCGGGGCTCCTTCATCCTACATTTAATAATATAATAGATAATATAATAGCGATAATATCCCTTATAGTATCATTATATATTGTAACACCTAGAAAGGGAGATACTAAAGTGGTAACATTGGTTACCTGTGAGGGGAGGAGCAGGGTAGGTAGAAGCAGTAGACTCATCATTTTATTATGCCATATACATCGTTTAATTTATTTAAACGAAGTGCATACGTCTATGTGTTATTTCAACAAGAGTGTGTTAATCTAATCTAACTATCAACTTGGTTTGGCTATGGTGCCCAAACCCAACTGGGCCCCAAATAAAGCAGATCACCTTCCACAGTGTGGGTGGGCCTGATGCAATCAGTTGAAGCCTTAAGAGCAGACAGGGAGTTTCCTAAGGTGTGTTCTGCCTCCAGACTACAAATAGACACATTGCCAGAACCCCCCTCTCTTCTCTCTTCCCATCGCCTGACCTGCAGATTTTGGGGAAAGCCTGCAGGAACCTGTAGCCTGTTGACTGAAGTATGGATTTCAGGACACAGACTGCAGGAACCTCCAGCCTGTCCCTGACCCACAAACTCTGGACTTGCTATGGACCAGCCCCCCACAATCACGTGAGCCAGTTACTTAAAATGCATCTTGAATGAATGCTTCTGCATTCAATCTGCTGCAATATCACACCCCTGTCACCCTGAAAAGGAGTCCCTGGGTGGCACAAACGGTTAAGCACTTGTCTACTAATCAAAAGGCTGGTGGTTCAAGTCCGCCGAGAGGCACCTCAGAAGACAGGCCTGGTGACCTACTTCCAAAAAATCAGCCATTGAACCCCATGGAGCACAGTCCTACTCTGACACACATCAGGTCGCCATGAGTCAGAGCCCACTAGAAAGCAACTGGTCGGTTACTGGTCACCTCTGAAAAAACCCCACGTAACTTGTGAGAAAATGAGAGTGGAAAAGGTAAACAATGACCTTGTCCTATTATGAAAACAGCTCTGACTCCGTGGAGCCCTGAAGGGGTTCAGTGACCCCAGGAGTCCCAGCACTCCACTTTGAGAATCACTGAGGTAAAGGCAGCACACTCATGAGTGCTGAATGAAGAAATGAAGGAAGATAAAAATCCAGCCCCACAGGAACTCACGGTCCAGCCAGGAAGAAAGAGAAGTCCCCCAAACTACGTGACAAATGTTCTCACCATGGGAAGTCCACATATCGTGGGGCCAGAGTGGGGAATATGCCAAGCCCTTCCCACCTAGCGGAGTCCCCGGGTAGTGCAAATGGTAAAATTGCTCAGCTGCTCACCAAGAGGTTGGAGGTTCAAGTCCACCCAGAAGCACCTCAGAAGAAAGGCCTGGCAATCTACTTCCAAGAAAATCAGCCATTGAAAACACCATAGAGCACAGTTCTACTCTGACACGGGGTCACCATGAATCAGAATTGCTGGTTTTTCCCACCTAGGGGGCTGAGCCCGCGCTGTTCCCTCTTCCTGGGACATCCCATCTCCCAACTCTTTCCCTGCTAAACCTACTCATCCTTCAAGTCTCAACTGAAGTACCCTCCTCTGACCTCCCAAACTGAAGGACTTCCCCCATCACTCTCCCTCATAGCTCCCCATCATTTTCCTCATAGCACTTAATCACTAGGTGCAATAATGCATTTGCCTGTTTGTTCAAAGTCTGCCTCCCCAAAAAATGTAGAACAAAATTCTAACTCACACAAAAAAGACCAAACTTACTGGCCTGACAGAGGCTGGAGAAACCCCGAGAGTATGGCCCCTGGACACCCTTTTAGCTCAGTAATGAAGTCACTCCTGAGGTTCACCCTTCAGCCAAAGATTAGACAGCCCCGTAAAACAAAACGAGACTAATGGGGCACAACAGTCCAGGGACAAGGACTACAAGGCAGGAGGGGACAGGAAAGCTGGCAGTAGGGAACCCAAGGTTGAGAAAGGAGAGTGTTGACGTGTCGTGGGGTTGTTAACCATTGTCATAAAACAGTATGTGTACTAACTGTTTAATGAGAAACTATCTGTTCTGTAAACCTTCATCTAAAGTACAAATAAAAAAAAATTTTTTTTTAAATTGAAAGAATTTAAATAAAAAAAAAGTCTGCCTCCCCAGCACCCGGCACAAAGCATGGTACTTAGCAAAGGTGCAATAAATGTATGTACTGAGTGAATGAATGAACGCGGGAGACACCTGCCAAGGCTCCGAATAATCACAAGAACAAGGAAAACAAGCGCCATCAGGAACGGGGCTTCGGAAGCAGGCATGCCGGCACTGTTGGGAGCAGCAAGCCCGAGAGGTCCCACGGTGAGGGAGTGGCACAGTCGGAACTCGTCGGAACTCCACGCTCAAGGCCAAGCTCTTCCCTGCAAAGCCCATGGCAGGACCATCTGAGGCAGGCCCAGAGCGCTGCAGGGAGGTGGGCCCAGGGTAGCCGGGATGAGCAAGGCGCCCAGGGCACCGGGAGGTGCTTACTCTGGTTTGTGCAAGGTCCAAGCCCTGGGACCAGGGGCAGGTGACCATGGGCCAGCTGGGTGTCCTAGATAGTCTCAGGCCCTTTCCAGAGGGCGCTGCCCTCTCTCTTGACAGAGGCAAATGTCCACAGAATGTTCCGGAAGAGATGTGCAAGTTGGGAGAGGCTGAGGCACGAATGGGCTGAGTGTGGGGGCAACAGCCAGTACACAGGACATGCATAGGGGTGTCACCGCTCCTCCCTGGGTCTTGGTTTTCTCTTCTGCAAAATGGGCCAGGTATTTCCCACCTCACCGGGCAGAAGCAAAAAAAGGGCTGTGTAAAAATGTTTTGTCATGTATAATTTTTTAAAAGCGCAGCAAATCAACATAATATTGTTTGTGTTTCTCTAGTGAAGATCTAAGAAAACACACAATGGAGAGTGGACAAAATCTCATTTAAGAGCCCTAAATCTCTGTACCCAGTACCCCAGGGCCCTCAGGTAGAGAACCAGAAACAGCCACCTGGGGAGAGCCAGAGAGGACCCCGAGCTGTCAGCAGTCAGAACACGGGACTCCAGGTGTCAGTGGTCAGGACACGGGACCCCGAGGTGTCAGCGGTCAGGACACGGGACGCCGAGCTATCAGCAGTCAGAACACGGGACCCCAGGTGTCAGCGGTCAGTACACCAGACCCCAAGGTGTCAGCGGTCAGGACACGGGACCCCGAGATGTCGGCGGTCAGGACACGGGACCCTGAGCTGTCAGCAGTCAGAACACGGGACCCAGGTGTCAGCGGTCAGGACACGGGACCCCGAAGTGTCAGCGGTCAGGACACGGGACGCCGAGCTATCAGCAATCAGAACACGGGACCCCAGGGGTCAGCGGTCAGGACACCGGACCCCGAGGTGTCAGCGGTCAGGACACGGGACTCCGAGCTGTCAGCGGTCAGAACGCAGGACCCCAGTTGTCAGCAGTCAGAATGCAGGACCCCAGGTGTCAGCAGTCAGGACACCAGACCCCGAGGTGTCGGCGGTCAGGACACTGGACCGGCCATTCCTGGGACAGGAAGCCTGGGTTTGCTCCCAGGAGCACTGGGGCCGGGGGAGGGAAGCACGGGTTTGCGGGCGTGGTAAGCAGAGAAGGGAAGTGGTTGGGCAGAAGCCTCTCGGAGAACAGATGCCAGAGGATACAAATCGGGGGTGTGGGAGACACAGGGGCCTCAATCACCCAGGGCCAGAGGATATGGGGTGGGGCTTGACCCGGGTGGCAGTGAGTCGGGGGAGCAGCAGACATGGGAGTCCATTTGGAGAAAGTCAGTAGGATCTGGTGATTAGCTGTGGGGAGGGAGGGACATCTGAGGCGATGGCCAGGGTTCTGTGCCCTTCTAAGTTTGGGACCGGAGAGGGAGGAGCAAGGTGAAGTGACAATGAGCTAAACCTATCAGCCAGAGGAGTGCAAGCTACTCAAAACCCGGCCAGTAGTTTCAGCTCTTTGAACAAGCACCGGTGGCACAGTGGTTAAGCACTTCACTCCTAACCAAAAAGTCGGCAGTTCGAATCCACCGGCCGCTCCTTGGAAACTCTATGGGGCAGTTCTACTCTGTCCTATAGGGTCGCTATGAGTAGGAATCAACTAAACGGCAACGTTTGTTTGTTTTCTTTTACACTCTGTGGGTGGCTCTGCTACCAACTGAAAGGCTGGCAGTTCTAATCCGCCCAGAGGTGCTTCCGAATACAGGCGTGGCGATCTGCTTCTGAAAAGTCACAGCCTTAAAAACCGTACGGAGCAGTTCTACTCTGCACACATGGGGACCACTTGTGTCTGAATGCACTCCATGGCAACTGGCGGCTGACACTGAGGGCTTCTGAGCCGGGGGCATTACTCAGAGGAATCAGCTAAGTCTCAGGCCGCCCCTTTGGGGTAGATGGTGTGATTGATGGTCCCCGATTTACTGATCAGGAAACAGAGGCAGGGAAGGGACGTGACTTGCACCAGCTGATAGAGCTGGCGGGCTGCGGAGCGCGGATCCTCCCGGCCAGGGCTCTCCGCCCGCGGCTGCTGCGCCCGCGGAGTCTCCACCTTTCCTCGAAGTTTGCGACTACAGGCGGACTCGGCTACCGCACAGTGCGAGGAATCCTAGGCAGATCCTGCCCTTCCTTTCGGATCCTCTGCCCAACGCTAAGGGGGCCTCCTGCCGCCCGCGGGTATAGACGGAGCGAAGCGGCCCGACTCAGACCTGAGACTTGGGGGCGCGTGCCGGTGGCCCGAGGCGCCGCGGGGGCTCTTACCTGCGCCGTACGTTCGGGCCCCGCTCCACTCGGCCCGTGAGGTATCCCCGGACGGGACCTGGTCCCGGGAGCCGCGGGGATCCCCGGGGGAAGCTGCGCGCCCAGGGGGCGCCGGAGGAGACCCGCGCCCGCAGGCAGCGCCAGAGCCGCGGCCAGAAGGCCCCCGGCCAGCACCCACGGGGCGCCCACGGGGCTCATCGCCGCCGAGACGCGGGACCCCGAAGTGGCCGGCGCCGCGGAGTGACGGACGCTTCCGGACCCCAGGCCCGCCCCTCCGCCGAGCATGCTCAGTGCGCGCGGCCGCCCGAAGTTTTCTGGAACCGACCTGGGCATCTGGGGCTTGGCGGGCCTGGAGGCTGCCAGGGAGAGGGAGGGAGCGCCGCTGGCGGAGCCGCTGCCACGCTCGGTTTGCTGGGCTCCACCCCAGGGTTCGGCCCTGCCCAAATCAGGTCGCATCACTTCCCAGTCCCAAAGCTTTCAAGGATTCCAAGGGCCCCTGCAGAGTCCCTGGGTGGTGCCTAACCGAAGGGTTTGAAGTTTGAGTCCACCCAGAGACAGACAACATGGAAGAAAGGCCTGGCGACCTACTTCAGAAAAATCAGCCACTGAAAACCCTATGGAGCACAGTTCTACTCTGACACACACAGGGTCGCCATGAGTTGGAATGGAATCAACTCCACTCCAACTGGTTTCTGGTTTAAGAACCCTTTTGCTAATCTCTGCTCGGTTCTCTGAGTGTGCACCCAGACTCACCTCCTCCAGGCAGCCTTCTCTGACACACACACCTGGGCTGAATCAGAGTCACCTCCAGGTGCACCAGCCCTAAGAAGCATTTGGAGAGACAGGGGCAGGTGTCCTGGAGAGGCCAAAAGGGACAAGACATCACAGGGAGGGGAAAGTGAGGGGGGCTGGCAGCACTGGCTGTGTGATGGGGGCAGACGGAAAAGCAACCCTTGCTTCCTTTCGGGTTCCGTTCCCACAGTGCAGCACCCCCTGCCTCAAGCCCCTCCACTGCCAGCCCCTGGTAGATCAGCTCCTGCACCGGCCCAGTACACATACACACACACACACACACACACACACACACACATTCCCAGTCGGAGTCAGGGAGTCAGGCCAGCACATGATGCCCTGTCATGCCTGGTAAAGTAGAGGGTCAGTGAAAAAGAGAAGGACCTTCCATGAGGTGAATTGCCACAGTGGCTGCAACAATGGGCTCAGACGTAGCAATGATGGTGATGATGGCGCAGGACCCGGCAGTGTTTCCTTCTGTTGGACATAAGGTCGCCATGAGTCAGAGGCAACTCCATGACAGCTAACAACAACCACAACCAAGAAATACACAACATAAAGCAATAACTTCAGGTTATCGCCCCTGTGGATGTTCTCAGGAGCCAAGCTTACCCGTCTCTAACTTGAAGACTCTTCTAAGGAGACATTTGAGAAGCTCTGCAGAGCAGAGAGGAGCCCTGAAGCCAGGCAGACATGGATGTGACTATATTCTGCCCCACTCCCCACTGTGTGACCTTGAATGAGTCTCCTCCCCTCTCTAGCTGTCAGTTTCTTCATCTGTAAAAAGGAATTTGGGGTCACAGCCCCCACCTTGCCCACCTTGAAGGGTCGATGAGATAATGAAAGAAATGAGACTCTTGAGCTGCACAAAGCCCCTGTGTTATGAATTGAATTGTGTCCCCCAAAAGACAGGTTGAAGTCCTAACTCCTGTACCTGTGAATGTGACCTTGTTTGGAAACAAGGTCTTTGAAGAAGTTATTGTTCTTGCTGTTGTTAGGTGCTGTCCAGTCGATTGTGACTCATAGCGACCCTGTGTACACCAGAAGGAAACACTGCCCGGTCCTGCGCCATCCTCACAGTTGTTGCTACGTTTGAGCCTATTCTTACAGCCACCGTGTCAATCCATCTCGTTGAGAGTCTCCCTCTTTTTCGCAGACCCTCTATTTTACAAACCATGATGTCCTTCTCCAGGGACTGGTCCCTCCTGATAGCATGGGGGATGCTTGCTTCTAAGGAGCATTCTGGCTGTACTTCTTCCAACACAGGTTTCTTTGTTCTTCTGGCAGTCCATGGTCTATTCAATATTCTTTGCCAACATCATGATTCAAAGGCATCAACTCTTCTTCAGTCTTCCTTATCCATTGTCCAGCTTTCACATGCATATAAGGCAATTGAAAACACCATGGCTTGGGTCAGGCACACTTTAGTCCTCAAAGTGACATCTTTGCTTTTTAATACTTTAAAGAGGTCTTTTGCAGCAAATTTGCCCAGTGCAATACGTCATTTGATTTCTTGACCGCTGCTTCCATGAGTGTTGATTGTGGATCCAAGTAAAATGAAATCCTTGACAACTTCAATCTTTTCTCCGTTTATCATGATGTTGCTTATTGGTCCAGTTGTG
>NW_004444047.1:7467176-7470902 GCF_000243295.1 Trichechus manatus latirostris | reverse complement strand
TGGTTTTTAATACTTTAAAGTGGTCTTTTACAGCAGATTTGCCCAGTGCAATACCTGGTTTGATTTCTTGACTGCTGCTTCCATGGGCGTTGACTGTGGATCCAAGTAAAGTGAAATCCTTGACAACTTCAATCTTTTCTCCGTTTATCATGATGTTGCTTATTGGTCCAGTTGTGAGGATTTGTGTTTTCTTTATGTTGAGGTGTAGTCCATAATGAAGGCTGTGGTCTTTGATCTTCATCAGTAAGTGCTTCAAGTCCTCTTCACTTTCAGCAAGCAAGGTTGTGTCATCCACATATCATAGGTTATTAATGAGTCTTCTGCCAATCCTGATGCCGCGTTCTTCTTCATATAGTCCAGCTTCTCAGATTGTTTGCTCAGCATACAGACTGAATAAGTATGGTGAGAGGTTACAACCTGACACACACGCCTTTCTTGACTTTAAACCATGCAGTATCCCCTTGTTCTGTTCTAGCAACTGCCTCTTAGACTATATACAGGTTCCTCATGAGCATAATCAAGTGTTCTGGAATTCCCATTCTTCACAATGTTATCCATAATTTGTTATGATACACACAGTTGAATGCCTTTGCATAGTAAATAAAACACAGGTAATCATCTTTCAGGTATTCTCTGCCTTCAGCCGAGATCCATCAGACATCAGCAATGATATCCCTGGTTCCACGTCCTCTTCTGAATCTGGCTTGGATTTCTGGCAGTTCACTGTCAATGTACTGCTGCAATCATTTTTCAATTATCTTCAGCAAAATTTTACTTGTGTGTGATATTAATGATATTGTTCATTAATTTCTGAATTCTGTTGGATCAAGATCATCTTTCTTTGGAATGAGCAGAAGTATGGATCTCTTCCAGTTGATTGGCCAGGTAGCTTTCAATTTTCTCGGCATACACAAGTGAGCATATAGGGAGGTCATTTTGATTCCAGAAAAAGCAGATAGCTCTAAGAAGGTAGGTACAATGGGGCTTATAAAGAGAAGAGAAGGAAGAAATATTGAAGATCAACCATTGGCTAATCTTAACATGATTGTTTGAACCCTGCCACCCCCTTTACAGATATCAACTGATATCAGGTCACTTCTGGCCTGGCTGCTAATAATCGGGCCCGCCACCTACCTGTAGCCATGGGACTTTTTGAGATTTAAGTTAGCAGGTACTGGTTTGTTGACTATCCTTTTTCAGCAGGATAAAACAAATTTACATTGCTGTAGAGCAGTTTCTGGTAGGCTTTTGCAGTTTGGGTCAGGCTTTTTATGGTTAATATTTGGTTTCTTGGATAAGAAAAACCAAACCCATTGCTGCTGAGTCCATTCTGACTCATAGTGACCGTATAGACAGAGTAGACCTGCCCCATAGGGTTTCCAAGGAGTGGCTGGTGGATTCGAACTGCTGACCTTTTGGTTAGCAGCCGAGCTCATAACCACCTAGCCACCAGGGCTGAGAAACCTTAAAATCAAAGTGAGATGTCTGTTATTAATTTTCCACCTCAACAGTAAGTTAACTTGAGTTAACTGGACTAGAGAGGTCCTAATTCCAGCTGAACAAGTCCACATAAAGGAGAAGGGACAGAGGGAGAAAGAGCAGCCTGTGAAGATGCATTCACATGCCAAGAACACCCGGGGCCCCCAGAAGCTGGGAGAGAGAAGGAAGGATCTTCCCTGGAGCCTTCAGAGAGAGCACCGTCCTGCCAGCACCATGAATTCAGACTCCCAGCCTCTGAACTGTGACAGAATAAATTACTGTTCTTGTAAGCCACTCAGCCTGTGGTATTTGATACGTTAGCCCTACAACACTAATACACCTTCCCTATAGGAGTCCTGGTGGTGCAGTGGTTAAGAGCTCGGCTGCTAAGCAAAAGGTCGGCAGTTCGAATCCGCCAGCCACTCCTTGGAAACCCTATGGGGCAGTTCTACTCTGTCCTATAGGGTTGCTATGAGTCGGAATCAACTGGATGGCTTTCGGTTGGCATATCAAGACCCCATGGTTTCCCTGCTCTGCCGTCACTACAGAATGTAAGTTCCAAAAAAGTAGGGGTATATGAGTGTGTATGTGTATGAGTGTGTCTGTGTGTGTGTGTGAGTGTCTCTCTGTATGAGAATGTCTGTGTGAATATGTGTGTAATTGTGTGTGTGCATTTGCCATTGCACTCCAGCACCTAGGACAATAACTGGCATCTAGTAGCTGCTCAGAGTCCCTGGGTGGTACAAACAATTAAGCGCTCAATTACTAACCCAAAGGTTGGCAGTTCGAACCCACCCAGAGGTGCCTTGGAAGAAAGGCCTGGCAATCTGCTTCAGCCTTTGAAGGAAAATCAGCCATTGAAAACCCAATGGAGCACAGTTCTACTCTGACACACATGAGGTCGTCATGAGTCAGAATAAACTCAGTAGTAACTGGGGGGAGAAAGCTGCTCAGTCCATGTTTGCTTGAAGAAGGCTGAAGTCATCTAGCTGTTTATCTCCCCACAGGGTGTGAGACCTCAGTGCCTGGGACCTTGTCTCGTTCATTCCTGTCTGCTTCATCATTGACCTCAGTCACAGCAGGTTCTCTAAAAATGCTGACCAACGAATGAGGAGGGAATGAATGAATGACACAGCATCGCCTTCCTAGAGGGAGTTGGAGGTAACACTTCCGTATGCAATGCCTCCCGGAAAAGTATCAGCCACGCCTGAGAGAAAATAGGATGAAAACAGGAGTCTTCAGGCTAATGAGTGGCCGAGGCAAAGGAGGCCCAAGGACAGCTTGCAGCTGATGACATAACCTCACTCACCATGCACTTCCCCCTCAGGAGGGTGGGCTGACAACAGACCCACTGACCCACTGCAGAGAGCTATTAAGGTCATTGATGAGATCACCAGGCAAAATGATTGGCGTATCGTAAGCGATCAATAAATCTAAAGGACCAAGCCATCAGGCACCCCTTTCTCCTCCTGAAGCCAGAAACTTGTAGTATCTTGTAAAGATAGTTGTTGGTGTTGGGTGCCATCGGGTCAACTCTGACTCACGGTGACCTTATGTATAACAGAAGGAAACGTTGCTCAGTCCGGCGCCGTCCTCACAATAGTAGGAATGTTTGAGCCCATTGTTGCAGCCACTGTGTCAATCCATCTCATTGAGGGTCTCCCTTTTTTTCGATGGCCCTCTGCTTTTCCAAGTATGATGTCCTTCTCCAGGGAGTGGTCGCTCCTGGTGATGTGTCCAAAGTAAGCAAGCTGAAGTCTCGCCATCCTCGCTTCTAAGGAGCATTCTGGCTGTACTTCTTCACAGATTTGTTTGTTCTTCTGGCAGTTGTAGATATATTCAATATTCTTCGCCAACACCACATCAAATCAATTCTTCTTCAATCTTATTCACTATCCACTTTTCGCAGGCATTTGAGGCGATTCAGAATACCACGCACACTTGAGTCCTCGAAGTGACGTCTTCGCTTTTTAAAATTTTGTTTGTAAAGCCAAGGTCCTCCCAAAGGGCGCCCGTGGCGGCCGCCTCGCCGGGCATGCTCAGTGGGGGCAGGGGAGGGAAGGGGTGGCTGAAGTCGGGGCTGCGGCCGAGGCTCCTCCCTCGGGCTCGCTGGCGGGCCGCTCTGGAAGAGGAGCAGACCGAACAAGGCGCTGCGTAGCCCGCCATGTCTCTGGCCCGCGGGCCTCGCGCACCGCAGCGCCGTTCTGACGGGTTGGGCCCGGCGGCGGCGGGCGGGTGGCCGGCGGC
>NW_004444047.1:7456256-7467042 GCF_000243295.1 Trichechus manatus latirostris | reverse complement strand
CCCAGGCGCCAGGTGGGTCCGCCGGGGGCAGCCGGGGCGGGGCGGCCGGCGAGGGCCTCCGGGGCCTGATGTTCGAGTGCGGGCTCTGCATCCACTCGCAGTGTGTTTGCGGGGCTCGGGTGCCCCTTGATTTCAGAGGGAGGAGACTGAGAGACGAGGGCAGTGACCTGGGGTCCCCCAGAAGTGCCTGTCCCATCCGACTCTGCTGTGTGATCTTAGCCCGGTAACCTGTTGCTGTCCAGTGATTCCAGCTGATAGTGGATCCTGTGGGACGGAGTAAACTGTCCCATAGGGTTTCCTAGGCTGTAATCTTTATGGGAGCAGATCGCCAGGTCTTTTTTCTGGTGGAGGGACTGGGGTGCCAACTACCTGCCTTTAGGTTAGCAGCCCAGCGCTTAACCACCGCACCACCAGGGCTCATAGACAAGCTGCTAAACCTCTCTGGGCTTCGGACCCCTTACCTGTGGCATTTCCAGTGGGTTTGGGCTCTGTGCTGTCGGAGGGGCCCAGCTCAGCCAGGGGGCTTCGGATTTTGCCCTCTGGTTGTCTGTTCCTGCTTCTGTTGCTCCCTTGCTGTGTGGGCTCCCTAGCCTTTCTGAGCCCCAGCTTCCTTATCTGCATTCATTCATGAATGCATTCATTCATTCCTACATTCATTCATTCATGCTTAGCAGTAAAATTTTGCTGAGCTCCTTCTCCTGAAGCTTAGATTCCACAGGGATGTGTAGGACAGACCCTGCCCTCACCCGCTTGAGGTTCACAGCCTCACGTTACAAGTAAACATTTGGTTAGAACACAGCCTGGTTAGTTCTGTAATGGGGAAATGACAATGCTAGCTAGCATTTATGGAGCACTGACTCTGTGCTGGGCACAGGGCTAGAGCCTCTGCACGAGTTATCTCATTGAATCTCACAGCAGCTTACTGAGCCAGTTCCACCAATGTCCCCATTTTACAGACGAGGAGACTGAGGCACAGAGAAGTTAAGTAACTTGCCAGAATGGCAGCTGTGTATCTGCCCAAAGCCCAGGCTCCTCCTAACCACCGTGTTGCACGGGGAGGGGTTCTGACGTGGATGGGGCGGGGGCAGGGATGGCTGCCCGGAGGAGATGATGGATCCTTCACGTGGCGCTTGTTGTCAGAAAATTGGATGCTGCGTGGCAATGCCTGGAATATGGCAGGCGTTCGATAAATCATGGTCCAAACCCACTGCCATTGAGTCGATTCTGACTCATGGTGTCTTAGGCTGGGTTCTCTAGAGAAGCAAAACCAGTAAAGCGTATAAATATATATATAGAGAGAGAGACATCAAGGAATCAGCTCACGTGATTGTAGAGGCTAGAACATCCCAAGTCCGTGGATCAGGGTAGAGGCCTCTCCCAAGTCACACAGCTGCAGAAGCTGGCAAGCCCAAGATCGGCAGGTCAGAGAGCAGGGCTTCCGCTTACAGGCTGCGCAGATTGATGAATCCCAGGTTTGGCAGATAAGCTGACAGCTCAAGTCCAAAGAATGGGAGATGAGACGACAGGAAGCAGCTGCAGGATCCAGAGAGAGCAAAAAGCCAGAACATCTGCTTATATACAGATGCAGGCCACACCCCCTAAGAGACTCCCTTTTATCTGATTGGCTACTCACAGTATATTCAATCATGGGAGTGATTACATTAAAACATGGAGAATCATGGCCCAGCCAAGTTGACACGCAATCTTAACCATCACACATAGCGACCCTATAGGACAGAGTAGAACTGCCCCATAGGGTTTCCAATCCAAGGCTGTCATCTTTACCGAAGCAGACTGCCACATCTTTCTCCTCTGGAGCAGCTGGTGGGTTGGAGCTGAGTGCTTAACCACGGCACCACCAGGGCTCCTGGATAAATTGTGGTAGGATCATTCTTTTAGGTGTTTGCATTGTTGACTTTGTGAGATCAACCTGGGAGTATCTGAGAGAAGCTGGCGTGGTCTTGTTCCCCCAAACCCTGGCCCACATGACAGACAGTCCAGTAGGTGTGGGCACTGGCTCTTTCAGCCTGCAGGTAACCTTTGGGGGAGTGTTTTGCTGCAAAGGGGTGATCATGGTGGACATGTATTTATTTATCCTCACTCCAAGCCTAGAGGTTATTTTTCATCCATAAATGGTGAGGCTGAGATTTGAGCCCAAGTCTGCCTGAACCCCAAAGCCAGGGTTTTAATCATCTGTAATCTGGTGAGGTGGGGGTTGTTGTTAGATGCCATCAAGTTGGTTGCCACTCATGTACAACAGAACAAAACGCTGCCCAGTCCTGCGCCATCTTCACAATCGTTGCTGTGCTTGGGCCCATTATTGCAGCCATTGTGCCAATCCATCTCGTTGAGGGTCTTCCTCTTTTTCGCTGACCCTCTACTTTACCAAGCATGATGTCCTTCTCCAGGGACTGCTCCCTCCTGATAACATGTCCTAAGTATGTGAGACATAGTCTCGCTGTCCTCACTTCTGAGGAGCATTCTGGCTGTACTTCTTCCAAGACAGATTTGTTCGTTCTTCTGGTAGTCCGTGGTATATTCAGTATTCTTCGCCAACACCATAATTCAAAGGTGAAGGGTTAGCACTCTGATTTCGCAGCTGAGTAAGCTGAGGCTCAGCGGGGTTAACCAAGTTGTCTAGGCTCTCAAAGCTGCTCAGTGACGAGCTACACTAGTCCCTGCTGGGGTGATGGGGACTCACACCCAGTTGGTCACCCCTGAGGGGGCTCTGGCTCAAGGGCAGGGCTGACAGGATTTTCTGATGGCTTGAATGTGACCTTTGCAGCCACTCCTTTCTAATGGGGCTCCTTTCCTCCTGTCTCCTCCCCTCCTCTCTGTTTCTAAAATGCACATCTGACAATGTGACTTTCCTGATCAAAAACCTCCAGAGACTCCCAGTTGCCTACAAAGGACCGAGTCCAAATTTCCTAGCATGGTGCCTAAGGCAGCTCACCTTGCCAGGGGCATCCTGCCCCATGCACAGATAGACGTGTGCTGCACACTGCTCTCCAGCCACACAGGACGTCGGTTCCCCAGATGCCGCTGTGCTTCTGCACACATGTTCTCTGCCGCGGTGACGTGTCTCTGCCTCTTCTCCTGCTCATTTTCTCAGACCCAGAGAGAAGACCCCTGGGGGAGCCTTCTCAGCCCCTCCAGTCTCCATCGGGCACTTCCTCCTCTATGTTTCAGGGCATTCTTCCTTCTCTTGCTCGGGTCCAAATCACACACTCGTCATTTTATCTTGCAACACTTGCCTTTCATCATTTTTGTTTTATTTTGATTATTATTCTTTTTTATTTATTTAGCTCATCATTTGAAAGTGTTTCTTTGCGTCAGAAATATACATGTACATCATTTAAAGTGTTCCTTTACAAGGTTTGCTAAAAAATAAAACACACACACAAACACCAATACGCCTACCCATTCTTCACTCCCTAGAGGCCACGCCCTTGTTCAGCTCTCAGCTAATGATTCTGACTCATAGCGACCATTTGTGACAGAATAGAACTGCCCTATAGTGGGGTTTCCTAGGCTGTAATCTTTACGAGATTGGAGCCCTGGTGGTGCAGTGGTTAAGAGCCCGGCTGCTAACCAAAATGTCGGCAGTTGGAATCCACCAGCTGGTCCTTGGAAACATTATGGGGCAGTTCTGTTCAGTCCTGTAGGGTCGCTATGAGTCGGAATCGACTTGACAGCAGTGGGTTTAATCTTTATGAGAGCAGATCACCAGGACTTTCTCCCTTGGAGCCTCCGGTGGGTTCGAACTGCAGACCTTTCGGTTAGCAGATGAGCACTTAACCACTGAGCCACCAGGATTCACTCATATTTCTAAATAATTTGCTTACATTGTTGCTGTTTTTGCATTTTTTGCCTTTAGGCAATACCCCTTGACTTACCACTATGGAAGGGGAGGATTTCCCTCTCTTTCCTCCCCTCCTTCATACATGTACCCTCCCCTCTACCACTCCCCTCCCCCTCCCTTTGTGGTTAGAGAATAATTTTGGTTAAATTAGTAGTCACTGTTTCCATTATTACAATTCAGTAAACATTATAAACTGCAAGTCAGATACTAATTATGGTTATAATTATTTTCCTTTCTTGCTCAACATTTCTTTTGCCCGAAAATTAAGTTGTCCAGTTTTTTGGGTTTTGTTTTTGTTTTGTCCTGTTCTGTTTTTTTACTTAGATTCTATATACTTAGCGTTCATTTGGAGTTCCTGGGTGGTGCAAACAGTTAACACGCTCCACTGCTAACTGAAAGGTTGAAGCTCAAGTCTACCCAGAGGCACCTCAGAAAAAAGGCCTGGCAGTCTACTTCTAAAAAATCAGCCATTGAAAACTTTACGGAGTACAGTTGTACCCTGACACACATTGGGTCACCATGAGTCAGAGTTCGCTTGACGGCAACTGCTATCATTCATTTACCACCAGACTCTACCCCGTTTATGTACATTGCCTTTCAGTACATCTCAGTATTTGATATTTGATCAATCTTATCATCTTGAAAAAAAATCTCTCCTAGTACCTTCTCACCTTCCCAGCCTTCCCAGACCGTGGATACTTAAAGTGTGGCTTGACTGGCAGCATTAGCATCACCATAAACTTGTTAGAAATGCAAATTCTTGCACTCCACCCCAAGCTTACTGAATCAGACTCTCTAGAGCAGCTGTGCTTATTAGCAAGCCTTCCTGGGAATTTCTGTGATCTTCAAAGTTTGACAAGAGCTACTCTAGGCTTTCGCTGTCAGCGTTGAGATCCCTCAGGACCATCGTGATGAAACTTCCTTATCTCTCTCCCGGGTTGGACCCTGTGTTTTGGGAATCCGTGCACTTGTCTTTCTTGGACAACTTCCTCACACAGATGGAGCACATCCTGCAGTAGCTTTCTGAGAAAGGGATGGATGCAACTTTTTTGAGAATTTGTATGTCTGAAAGGCAGCATCATTAATCAAACGTTGGATGGATAAAGGAGTGTCTTTGTGCCCCTTACACCTCACAAAGCCTCCTGCCCCCTCCCCTCTGAATCCCCCTGCAGTGAGCACGCAGTGGAGCCCCAACTAGACTCAGCTTTGCATGATTCAATCGGTGACTTTTCTGCTTCACTGTCCTTCATTTCTGGACACCTCCACTGGGCCAGGGACATGCGAGGCACAGGGAGACAGATATGAAGATGTGTGGTGCACCCTCACACACTCACCCAGGAGTAGGAGTTTCCTTTAATTATGCAGTGAACATTTCCTAAACTACTTCTGTCTTTGAGGAGCCCTGGTTGTGCAGTGTTTAAGCGCTTGGCTGCTAACCGAAAGGTCAACAGTTTGAACCCACCAGCCCTTCTGCAGGAGAAAGATATGGCAGACTGCTTCTGTAAAGCTTACAGCCTTGGAAACCCTATGCGGCAGTTGTACTCTGTCCTATAGAGTCACTATGATTCAGAATTGACTTGATGGCAATGGGTTCTTCTGTCTTTGGTATCTGGGGAATCCTGGATGGAGAACAGAGTCAGGGGCAGAGCAGGAGGTTCACCAGGAAGGATGAATCAGGATCAGAAAGTACATGTGTACCTCAAAAGAACCTCAAAGATGAGGAGTGGTCTTCTGATTTCCCCCAGCAGGTCCCTTGTTCAACTGGTCACAGACTTCCTTCTTCTCAGATTAATGGGAAATTCACACCCACTGTTCAGCTGCACTGTGGGGTTAAGATCAGAGGTCTGCAGAAGAGTTTTGTTGCAGGAGACACAGTAGGGAACACATTCACTGAGCACCTATCATGGGGCGGGTGGCATATAGGATCTCTTAATTAAACCCATCCTTCCATCTGATATTAGTGGAGATATTAGCACCCTCATTTTCCAGATGGAGAAATAGGCTCAAAGAGCTTCAGGGACTTTAAACATAGACTACTGAAACATCGTCAGCTGCCGCTGAGTCGATTTCATGTGAGTCAGAGTAGAACTGTGCTCCAAAGGGTTTTAATGGTTGATTTTTCAGAAATAGCTCACCAGACATTTCTTCTGAGGTCCCTCTGGGCAGACTCAAACCCCCAATGTTTCGGTTAGTGGCATATTTAAACATGTTGCTGTTGTGTACCATTAAGTTGGTTCTGATTCATAGCAACCCTGTAGGACAGAGTAGAACTGCCCCATGGGGTTTCCAAGGTTGTAGACTTTATGGAAGCTGACTGCCACTTCTGTCTCCCAGAGAGCGGCTGGTAAGTTTGAGTAGGCGAGCGCTCACAGAGATATCTAAAACTTAGACTTTATGTTTTAGAGCAGTTTTAGGTTTACAGCAAAATTGCGCAGAAAGTACGGAGGGTTCCCATATGTCTTCTCTGCCCCTTGCCCACAGTTTCGCTTGTTATCAACACCCTGCGCTCCTGTGGTGCCTTTATGACAACTGATGAACCACCACTGATACGTTATTACTAACTAAAGTCCAGGGTTCACATTACATTGCATCACTCTTGTGTTGTACAGTCCTACGTGTTTTGACAAATGCGTATTGTCGTGTGTCCACCATGACAGTATCATGCAGAATAGTTTAACTGCCCTAAAAATGCACTGTGTTCCACCTTGTCATCCCTTTCCACTTCCCCTGAGCCCCTGGCAGCCACTGATCTTTGTACCATCTCTGTCGTTTTGTCTTTTAAGGCGGAGAGTGTGTAAGATCAGTGGTGTCACCACTGTCTGGCCGTTCAGATCGAAACCTTGGACTCATCCCCAACTCCTCGCTTTCTCCCCGACCCCCTCGGCATCCCATCTGATAGGAGATCGTTTTGGTTCTGTTGTCGAAGTATACGCAGGGCTGGCTCTTTGTTTCCACCCCGGCTCACACCCTGCTCTCCGCTGCCACTTCCCTCCTAACAGACCTCCTGCTCTGCCTCTGACTCTGTTCTCCATCCAGCACTCCACGTGGTCCTTCCACAGCACATGTCTGATTAGTCAGATCATGCCGCCTCTCTGCTCACCATGTTCTGCAGGCTTCCCTTCGAACTCAGAGTCGAATGCAAAGTCTTCTCATGGCCTAGGAGGCGTTGCATGATCTAGTCCCTGCCATGGCTCCAGCCCCATCGTCTACCCTCTGTGCCTGACAGCCCCCACAAGGGCCTCTCTGCACATGCTGAATATGTGCGTGCCTCAGGGCCTTTGCACTCTCCCAGGAATGCTCTTCCCTGAAATATCTCACTGGCTTGCTCCCTGCCTTTCTTCAAGTTTCTTCCCAAATCCAACTTATCCAATCCACCTTCCCCTCCCATCCCTCTCCACCCCCATCATCTGTTATTTTTCTATAACACTCATCACCCCAGCATACCATATTGGTTTGCTTACGTTTCTCTTCTCTAAGCCAGAATCTACTTGATAGCAATGGGTTTTCTGTCACTAGACCGGACACTCCATGAGGGCAGGGACTTTGTATATTTTGATCATCACTTTGTTCCCACTGCCTAAAACAAGCAATGGCACATGTTGTTGTTGTTGGGTGCCATCGAGTCGATTTTGACTCATAGTGACCCTATAGGACAGAGTAGAACTGCCCTATAGGGTTTCCTATGTTGTAATCTTTACAGGAGCAGATCGCCAGGTCTTTTCTCCCATAGAGTGACTCATGGATTCCAACTGCCAACCTTTTGGTTACCAGTAGAGTGCTTAACCATTGTGCCACCAGGGCTCCTTGGCACACAGTAAATGCTCAGTAATTACTGACTGTTTCGGTGACAAACTGGTGGTTTCTGTCCTGTATCAAAGGTTATATCTGTAAACAGCTAGTGGTCAGAGGGGTTTGATGAATGTCTCTGGTGTAAGAGTTTAAGTTCTTCACAGTAGAAACCACTGTATAATTTAAGAGTTTTTCGTTTTGTTTTGTTTTTGCCATCGAATCAATTCTGACTCACGGCAAGCCCACGTGTGTCAGAGTAGAATTCTGCTCCGTAGGTTTTTAGTGGCTGATTTTTTGGCAGTAGATTGCCAGGCCTTTCTTTGGAGGCACTGCTGGGTACACTCAAACTTCCAGCCCTTTGGTTAGCAGCTGAGCATGTTAACCATTTGCACTAACAACAGTGACTAACAACAAGGTATTTCCTTAAGGATACATACACACACACGTATACACACACACACACATACACACACATACATACACACACACATACACACACACACAAACATACACACACATACATACATACACATACACACACGTACATACACACATGCATACACACATACACACACGCACACACATACATACACACATATACACACATACACACACACATATACATACACACACATACACACACACATGCATACACACACACATACATACATACACAAACATACACACACACACATACATACATACACATGCACACACATACATACACACATGCATACACACATACACACACGCACACACATACATACACGCCTACATACATACCAGTTGCTGTTAAATCAGTTCTGACTCATGGTAACCCCCTGTGTGTCAGAGTAGAACTGTGCTGCATAGGGTTTTCAATGACTGATTTTTCAGAAGCTCATCACCAGGCGTTTCTTTCAAGGCCCCTGTGGCTGGATTTGAACCACCTCTCAGTTAATAGCCAAGTGCTTAACCATTTGTGCCACCCAGGGACTCCTTTCCTTAAGAATAATCCAGTGAAATTACGGAAGATGAGAGGAGACGTAGTATATATGTGCCGTTTCCTTTGCTAAGCCATTGTTACCCTCCAGGGGCTCACAGTCTAATGGCGGCCACAGAGCCAACAGAAAAGTAGAAAGAACTCTGCTCTAACTCTTTGCTCCAAGTCCCGAGGGTGCATTGAGACGGGGCAGCTCCCGTCTTTGGGGGCATCAGGGCAGGCTTCTGAGGAGGGAGACATCTGAACAGTCTTAAAGGGTGTGTCGCAGCTTCAGGTGGGCATGGGAGGAGGGCATTGCAGACACAGGACCGCATGTGCAAAGGCTGAGGGGTGAGCAGAAGGGACAGAGGCGGAGAGCTGAGGACTAAGCCACAGGAGGGTGCCAGGCGGACTGACTTCAGTGCTGTGCCCCCCCCCCCACCTTTCGATTTTAGAAAGACGACGCTCAGGGTCTGCTCAAGGACCTGGAGTCTGGTGTGCAGACTCCCTCAGGAACAGGCACCCCGTCAAGGAGGAGGAAGAGGAGGGACGCACAGACGTCCAAGGATGTGGGGGTGCTGGAGGTAAGCTCTCTGCATGCACTCTTCTGCCAGAGTGCAAGGTGGGTGTCCAGTGTCTCACCTGGCAGCACAGCTGTCATCCAGAGGAGCCTCTGACAGGTACTTTTTCCCAACAGCCTTCTTCTTTTTTTTCAAACATTTAAAAAAAAATAATTTATTTTATTTTGTTGTTATTGTTGAGAATATATAAAGCAAAAGCACACACCAATTCAAGTTTCTACATGTACAATCCCGTAACATTGATTGCATTCTTCAAGTCGTGCAACCATTCTCACACGCCTTTTCTGAGTTGTTCCTTCCCCATTAACATAAACTCACTGCTCCCTAAGAATTCTGTCTTAGTCATCTAGTGCTGCTATAACAGAAATACCACAAGTGGATGGCTTCAACAATCAGAAGTTCAGTGTTTCACAGTCTAGTAGGCTGGAAGTCCAAATTCAGGGCATCAGCTCAGGGGAAGGCTTGCTTTCTCAGTTGGTTCTGGAGGAAGGTCCTTGTCATCAATCTTCCCCTGGAATAGAAGCTTCTCAGCACAGGGACCCTAGGTCCAAAGGACGTGCTCTCTCCTGGCACTGCTTTCTTGATAGTATAAGGTCCCAATGTCTCTCTGCTTGCTTATCTCTTTTCTATCTCAAAAGAGATTGGCTTAAATTGTAGATTAATTTTGTGGGTTGAGTCTACATGTTGTTGTTGTTGTTAACACCATAGAAATAGGATTTACGACACGTAGGAAAATCACATCAGATGACAAAATGGTGGCCAATGACACAGTACTGGGAATCATAACCTAGCCAAGTTGACAGGTATTTTTGGAGGACACAGTTCAATCCATGACAGTTCCTGTCTAATCTTTTGAGTTGCTGTTATTGCTTTGATCCCATATAGATAGTTCTTAATGAGCATAATGCTCAAGGCAGGCCTTTTTTACTAGTTAAGCTGGACTACTGTTTGCTTTTCAGAAGACTTCAGGTGGGAGGCATGGTCAACATGGCAGACTACTTAGACGCTTCCTATACCCCTCTTACAACAAAGACCTGGAAAAACAAGTGATTTGATTCTATGTGAACATCTGGCAGCCCTGAACAAGGCAAGGTTAAGAAATACACCTGAGTTATACCGGAGAGGAAGACTGTTTGGAAGAGGTGAGAAGCACTAGAGCCACGGTGGTGACACAGCAGAGACACAGCCACGCTGGACCGCAGTGAAGCAGGGAAACAGCTGTGCTGTGCGCGCTTGAGAAGCGGTTTCAACGTCGAGAGAGACCTGGCAGCAGAGATTCTGCTTGGACACTCCGAACCAGTGAAGAGCAGCTCCCAAGAGGCTAGGATGAGTACCTGCGTGCACCCTTTCGTGGCGAGCTAAAAAAAAAAAAAAGAAGCCCATTTGGGAAAAACCTCTCTCCCTTTTACCTCCTACCTCCACGCTCTCCACCAGATTTGGGAAAAACCTCTCTTCCTTTTACCACCTCCCTCCCCGCTCTGCACCAGGAGTCCACTAGCCCGGAAATAGATCCCAAAAGGCGCCCTGACCCATTCTCCTGGCCTTGGAGAGGGAACAAATAAGCTGCTGGCTCCCCTAGGCCAGGAACACAGG
>NW_004444047.1:7428937-7449693 GCF_000243295.1 Trichechus manatus latirostris | reverse complement strand
AGGGGCGGCTTCTGTCCAGAGGTGAGAGGGGAAGGCAGAGAGAGTTAGGAGCTGGTTGAATGTTCATGGGGAATCAGGGACAGAGGAGGGGAGTGTGCTCTCACAGAATGGGGTGAGCGGTTGGGATCTCATAACAGTTTATGTTAAAAAAACAAAATTCTGTATGGGAGACTAACTTGAAATGTAAACTTCCTTTAATTACATCAATTAAAAAAAAAAGATTTCAGGTGATATTTTTGGTTTAAGGTTTAAAGATTATTTTAGGGCAATAATTTCGAGGGTTCATCCAAGCTCCATGGCTCCAGAAAATCCGGATTCCATGAGAATTTGAAATTCTCTTCTCCAGTAGCCTTTTTTACGGTATAATTTACATACAATGAAATGCACAGGTTTTAAGTTTATAGTTTGATGAGTTTGCCAAATGTACGTGTCCGTGTAACTGATACCCTAGTCAAGAACATGTCTGTCATCCCAGAAAGCACCCCAGTGCTCCTTCTGGTGAATTCCATCCTTACAGAGGTAACCACTGCTGGGCGTTCCATCATCAGAGATTCGTTTTACTTGTTCTAGAACTTTATAGAAGTGGAATTGTGTGTTGTTTTTGTGTCTGCACTCCCTCAGCACAGTGATTTTGGGATTTCTCCATCCTGTTGTATCGGTAGTTCGTCCCCTTTTATTGCTCAGTAGCAGTCTTTGAATGGATTCGGTGGTGGTTCCGTGGTGGAATTCTCTCCTTCCACAAGGGAGACCTGGGTTCAGTTTCCTGGCCAGTGCACCTCATGCACAGCCACCACACACGTGTCAGTGAAGGCTTGTGTGTTGCTGAGATGCTGAACAGGTTTCAGTGGAGCTGCCAGACTAAGATGGACTAGGAGGAAAGGCCTGGTGGTCTACTTCTGAAAATCAGCCAGTGAAAACCCTATGGATCAGAAGAGTCTGATCTGCACTCGATCATGGGGTTGGCACAGAACCGGGCAGTATTTCGTTCTGTAGTGCACAGGGGCACCATGAGTCAGGGCCTGACTTGACAGCAGCTAACAACACCGACAACTGTATTCCACAGAGTGGATATTCCACGGTTCACTTATCCATTCGCCAGCTGGTGGACATTTGAGTGATGGACCAGGTTGTTCCCAGCATTTGGCTTTTTTGAACAAGGCTTCTATGGACCTTTATCTGCAAGTCTGTTTTCATTTTCATTTCTCAAGGAAATATCTAGGAGTGGGAGTGCTAGGTCTCTGGCAGGGATGTTAAAAGGTGGAGGCTGTGATTCTCTCTGCTCCCCACTTTCTGGCACCCTCACTCCATCCAACCCTGCGCCTGTTCCCTTAGAGCACCACTCCTCATGTAAGCTACGTGGGTGGAGACTATTAGGGATTGAATTGTGTCCCCCCAAAATGTGTGTCAACTTGGCTAGTCCATGATTCCCAGTATTGTGTGATTGTCCACCATTTTGTCATCTGATGTGATTTTCTTGTGTTTTAAATCCTCCTTCTATGGTGTTAATGAGGAAGGGTTTGAGGCAGTTAAGTTAATGATCAGGACTCAATCTATAAGATTAGGTTGTGTCTTAAACCAATCTCTTTTGAGATATAAAAGAAGTGAGCAGAGAGACATGGGGACTTCGTACCACCAAGAAACAAGAGCCAGGAGAATAGTGCATCATTCAGACCCTGGGTCCCTATGCTGAGAAGCTCCTAGACCAAGGGAAGACTGATGACAAGGACCTTCCTCCAGAGACGACAGAGAGAGAAACCTTCCCCTGGAGCTGACACACTGAATTTGGACTTGTAGCCTCCTAGACTGTGAGAGAATGAATTTCTGTTTTTGAAAGCTGTCCCCTTGTGGTGTTTCTGTTAGAGCAGCACCGGATGACTAAGACAGAGAGGGTGTTTTTTCCAAAGTTGTGGTGTTTCTAATCACTTCCTGGTCTCCCAGAGAGTACTGCAGACGTCAGAACTTCAGGCTCAACTACCCAAAGTTAAAAAATAACATGGGTGAACCTTGAAAACATGAAGCTGAGTGAAATAGCCAGTCACAAAAGGACAAATACTGTATGAGCCCATTGACATAAAAGATCTAGAACAGGCAAATGTATAGAGACCAGAGTGGTCACCAGAGGTGGGAGGTTGGGGAAGAGGTGAGTCATTGCTGGGGGGTCACTGAGTTTCTGTTAAAGAGGACAGAAAATTTGCAAACAGGTGGTAGTGATGGCTGCACAACATGATCAAAGTAATTGACGTCATTGAATCGTACATGTAAAAACGGTAAAATGGCAAATTTTTTGTCATATATATATATGTATATATATATACAATCACCACAATAAAAAATAAGTGAATAAAGCAAAATATATACTACACAGAAGTACTCATAAAAGTATAATTGTTTTAAAAATTAATTACAAATTGTACTTTTTCTGTTTTTGTTAAAAATTACCGAAGAAAGCAGAATAAACTTGTTACCGCCGAGCCGATTCGACTTGTAGTGACCCTATAGAACAAAGTAGAACTGCCCCATAGGGTTTCTAAGGAGCGGCTGGTGGATTTGAACTCCTAACCTTTTGGTTAGCAGCTGAATGCTTAACCACTGCGCCACGAGGACTCCAGAAAGCAGAATAGTTTAAGTGTATATATGTATACATATACATTTATATATATGTGTGTATATGTGTGTGTGTGAAATAAGGAACCCTGGTGGCCCAATGGTTAAGCACCCAGCTGCTAACCGAAAGATCAGCAGTTCAAACCCACCAGAAGTTCCGCAGGAGAAGAGACCTGGTGATCTGCTCCCATAAGGGTTACAGCCTAGGAAACCCTTTGGGGGCAGTTCTACTCTGTCCTATAGGGTCACTATGAGTCCAAATCGACTGGATGGCAGTGGGTAGTAAATCCTTCTGTCCATCTCTCTCCGTTTGCACGTCTCACCTGTACGGCTCTGGAAGTCTGTGTGTGTGTGTGTGTAACAGTGCGTGTGAGTCTGTCGGTGCATGGTCCCTCCACTCTCTCAGTTTCTCTCTCTCCTTTCCTTCCACCTGTATCACTGTCCTAACAAAGCACCACAAACTGGGGGGCTTAAAACCACAGGAAACGTATCCGCTGGTGGTGCTGGAGGCCAGGAGTCTGAGGTCAAGGTGTCATCTGGGCCGCTCCCCCTGAGGCTTGAGGGGAGGATGCTCTCTGACCTCTTTCCAGCTTCTGGTGGTCCAGGCTTTCCCCGGGGCTGCATCACTTTGGTCTCTACCTGTCTTTACATGGCTGTCCCCCTCTGTCTCTGGGTCTCTCCTCCTTTATAAGGACACCAGTCATGTAAGATTGGGGCCCACCCCACTCCAGTATGACCTCATCTGAACTTAACTGGTAACAACTTCAAAGACCCTATTTCCAAACAAGGTCATGGTCACAGCTGCGGGGGGCTAGGGCATCAACAAGCCAACCCATAACACACCCCCATCTCTCTCTCTCCCCCTCTGTGCTCCCCTCCCTCCATACTGTTAACCCCTGCTCACCCCTGGGGCAGCTTTGTTGTTGTTACATGCCTTTGAGTCATAGTGACCCCATGTGACAGAGCAGAACTGCCCCATAGGGTTTTCTCGGCTGCAGTCTTTACGGGAGCAAATTGCTAGATCTTTCTCCCATGGAGCCGCTGGGTGGGTTCGAACTGCCAACCTTTTGGTTAGCAGCTGGGCAGTTAACCATTGTGCCCCCAGGGCTCCTTAGGGCAGCTTTGGATGTGATGAAAAGGACTCTGACTTTGGGATCCGGAGTCCTGGAATCCTGTCCCAGCTGTGCCGTGTGCTTGCTGTGTGATGTTGGGCGGGAAACATCAGGTTTCTCACTGTGACGATGACAGCAATGATCCCCTGCCCCAGGGCCACCCAGGACCGAGTTAGCCCCGGGGAACATTCCTGCCACACAACAGTTGCTCAGAGTTGGCAGTGGAGGCCGAGTCTTTCCACCCCCCTGGAAGGCTCTAACTCAATTTTTCCGCCTAGGAATGTTTTACCTAGTAACCATTTAGCTACGCCTAGCAGAGGTCCATTATCAAGCTAATCATTGCCCAGAGTTCAGTTAAAGATCTGCCTGTTCCACTGACTGCTTTGCCAGAATGCCACTGCCTTTGGCCGTCTGCAGGGACGGATCACCCAGTAAGCAAATTGTGGGCTTAATTGTGCTTACTTACTAATCTGTAGTGCAGAATTTCACCTGGGTTTCGCCACATCAAAGATGTGCACTACAGATTAGTAAAGAAACACAATTAAGCCCGTGCGTTCCTTCCTTGCTGTAAGCTGGTGCATACCGTGCTTGCTGGTTAATCCGCCCCTGGCAGTCGGAGTTTGTCAGTTCAATGTGGATGGTACTGTTTTGGGCAGGGTGAGGTGAGCTAGACTTCCACTGTCCTCTAAGGTGCAGAAAATCGAGGTACTCATGGTCCGTGCTGCCCCTTGAATGGACTCTGGTTTGATCAAGAGCTCCCTTCAGCCAGAAACAAACAGAAAATTCCAGAAGGCTCTGAGGCATGCTACCCCACACGCTCGGTTCTCTCTGTTGTTTGTTCTGCTTGGGAGGAGGGGATGGGCTCGTTTCGGATGCATTTGTGCAGTCTCTGAAAAGAACACCTTTCTGTCCGCTTTTCATTCCCTACAATTGTGCTCTACCCAGTTTTCTGAATAATGGCATTGCTCCAGCTGAAGGAGTTTTACATTGTCAGTGTGTGCTGCAGCCGATTTTCTGAATAATTGTATTGCTTCGGCGGGGAGATGATTAGAGGGTAGAGGACATCCGAACTGAGTAAGAAGCGCCTTTTAAAAAAACAAAACGAAAGCAGAGGATGCTGTTCAGGTAGCAGAAGCTGGTTCACGCCTGACTCTGTGCCGAGCGCTTCCCCGTCCTTCATTCCTGCAGACCCATCACCGCCCTCGGTGCCTGACCTCCAGGGGACGGCAGTCAGAGGGTCTCCACACAAGTGCAAGATTACCGTCAGCGGTCGAGGAGACTCTGACTCATGGCGACCCACGTGTTGCAGAATAGAATTGTGTTCCTTTGGTTTTTTGATGGCTGTGACCTTTTGGAAGCAGATTGCCAGGCCTTTCTTCCAAGGCATCTCTGGATGGACTCGAACCTCCAACCTTTTGGTTAGTAGCCAAGTGCTTAACCGTTTGTGCCACCCCCGGACTCATCATCAGCTAGGAGCTGTGTTTTGAATGCGCGTGCCCAGGCCTCCCCTATGCCAGGTCCTGCTTTTGTGGGTCCTTTTCTTATAATCATCTTTTCACATTAATTGCAGTTCAGTGCACTTGTTGTTTTGCGTCTCCCCTTTTGAAGATGAGCCCCTGGGGAGCAGAAGACCACCCCTTCTCACTCTCCCCACTGTCCTTTCTTTTTCCCACTTTTGTTAGAAGTTCAAAATGCACACTATTCTTTCTGCTTTTGCACCTTCTTCTTGAGCAAACGAGCCTCCACCTGTGGCCGACTTCGTGCGGTGCAGCCTGGGGTGGATTGTCTAGTAGGCAAAGTAAGCACAGTGCTCACCTTGCTTACCAGATCATCTGTAGTGAGCAATTTCACATGTTTTCACCACATCAAAGATTCTACTTCTAGGTAGGGCTGGCCTCTGTCTCTCTCTCAACCTCACAGCACCTTCCTACAGAATCAAAGCCTCTTTTCACATTTACAGTCCCTGACAGGGACGGATGATCCAGTGAGCAAGGTAAGTATGGGCTTACTTGTGCTTACTTACTAACCTGTGGTGAAACCCATGGAATTGGTCACTACAGATTAGTAAGTAAGCACAAGTAAGCCCGTGCTTACCTTGCATACTGGGTGATCTGACCCTGGGTGCAGCCCGGGCGCTCACGTGGGACTCATGCCCAGAGGGACCCACACTTGGTTGCTGGGCTCTGCTGTTGCTGTGTTGAAATTCTTCATGGTTTTTAACAAGCGCCCTGTTTTCATTCTGCCCTGGCTCCACCAATGAGGAGCCGGTCCCGGAGCCAGCCGTTTTCATCATACTGTTCTTCTCTGCTTTTGCCAAACAAGCTCAGGCAGAGTGGGACAGGCTGCTAGGGGTGGCGGTTGGGAACAGGCCCTGCTCTGGACCCTCAGAGAAAAGGAACCCCAGGAAGGATTTCAAACCAGGCAGTGATGGGAATTGCGTATTTAAAAAATCATCCTGTTGGTAGGGGGAGAATGAGTTAGAAGGTGTGGTTCAGTGGTAGAATCATCGCCTTCCATGCAGGAGACCGGGGTTCGATTCCCAGCCCATGCAACTCATGCGCAGCCACCACTAATCTGTCAGTGGAGGCTTGGGTGTTGCTATGATGCTGAACAGGTTTCAGCAGAGCTTCTGGACTCAGACTAGGAAGAAAAATCTGGTGGTCTACTTCTGAAAATCAGCCGATGAAAACCCAGTGGATCACAACCGTCCAGTCCGCAGTCAATCATGAGGATGTCACGGGACCAGGCAGCTTTTCCTTTTCTTATGCCTGGGGTTCCATAAGTTGGGGTTGGCCTAAGGGCGGCTAACAACACCGGCAACAGCAACTCTAAGCCTTGTTTTATCCCTCTGTAAATGGGTATGATAATAATACGTACCTCATTAAGCTGCTTTTCTGTGATAATCAAATGAGCAAATGTACGTAAAACACCTAGCACGCAGTAAACCAAGAAACTCGTTGCTGCCGAGTCAGTTCCAGCGTGTGGCGCCCCCATGTGTTACAGAGTAGAACTGCTCCACAGGGTTTTCTTGGCTGTGATCTTTACAGAAGCAGATCGCCAGGCCTTCCTTCTGTGGTGCTGCTGGGTAAGTTCAAACCACCAACCTTTAGGTTAGGAGGTGATTGCAAACCACTTGCAGCAGCACACAATAGGCCCCTAATTCAAGGATGGGGAGCCTGCTGGAGGCTATTGCAGCTATTCAGGGTAAAAGTGGTGAAGGCTTAGACCAGGGCTCTGGATCGGGGAAGTATTTAGGAGGTGAAATGGATGAGGTGGTTGATTGGGTGTGGGAGTGACAGTGACTGGCCCGTGGTCCTGGGGCATGGGGAAGCCAAGCCCAGCAGCTCTCTTACTGCCGGGCCCTGCATCCTGAGCTTACACTTCCTCTCGCCTTCGTGGCTCTTACTCTTGTTCCTATTTGTGTCATGTTGAAGGAGACAACATGGTGTCGGCTAAAAAGCCTGGAATTTGGAACCAGGGAATCTCAGCTCAAATCCTGATCCGGCACTTACTAGCTGTGTGGCCTTGGACAAGTGGCTTAACCTCTCTGAGTGTTATTTTCTTAATCTGATAAACGGAGATAGGAGCTCCTCTGGCAGGTTCTTGGAAGCATAAGCAGGTATTGTGAATTGAATAATTATAAACGATGTGTTGAAGTCCTAACCCCCAGGACCTGTGAACATGACCTTGTTTGGAAATAGGGTCTTTGAAGATGTTATCAGTTCACATGAGGTCATACTGGAGTAGGTTGGGTCCTAATCCTATATGTTGTTGTGTGCCATCCAGTCGATAGCGAACCTATAGGACATAGTAGAACTGCCCCCATGGGGTTTCCTAGGCTGTAATCTTTACAGGAGCAGATCGCTAGGTCTTTTCTCCTGCAGAGCAGCTGATGGGTTCAAACCACCAACCTTTCAGTTAGCCGCCAAGCACATAACCATTGTGCTGCCAAGGCTCCTTAATCCTATATGAGTGGTGCCTTTATAAAAGAGAAGAGACAGAGAGGCAGACAGAGGAAAGACAGCATGTGAGGATAGAAGCAGAGATTGGAGTGATGCGTTCACAAGCCAAGGAATGCCAAGGATCGCAGGCTGTCACCAGAAGCTAGGAGAGAGACATGGAACAGATTCTCCCTCAGAGCCTCAGAAAGAATCAACACTGCCAACACCCTGATCTGGGATGCCCAGCCTCCAGAACTGTGAGACAATACATTTCTGTTCTTCCGAGCCACCCAGTCTGTGGTAGTTTGTTATAGCAGCCCTAAGAGACCAAGACAGAAGGTCACCATGCTCTGGCCTTTCCCCATTCTTGTCATCTAAGTCTGGTTTTGCACGTCACAAAGTATAGATTGAAATGATTAGGCCCTTGCCACATAGCTTCCCTCACTGCTTCGCTCAGAAGGGCATCAAGGTGAAACTCTTGGGATGTGCACAGGCCGTGTTGCCAGCTCCATCAGATGCTGTTTAAATGCCCCACATTGAAAGAGAAATAAATCCTCTGCATTCCCCATGATGGGGTGTCTTATTCCAAGGTGAACTTAGCAATTGGGAATCCATAGTTTCTTATGGAGCTCTTTCGTCAAGGTTTAGGTGAAAAGCACGGAAGTCAACTTAGATGCAGTTTTCAAAGGTCAACCTGTTTGGAATTGTTGAGTAGAGATTTCTTATGGTCCAGAGTTCCAGGCACCTGGCCAGCCTCCCAGTCTTCATTCACTTGAAAATGGCTATTTCAAGAGCATTTCTTCGGCGCTGCCTTTGCAAAGTGCTGCAGGGCTACCCTAAAAGGAGACAGATGCACAGATGATGTGGGCATGTAGAGCAGATTATGTATATGTCCATCTGGCTGCAGTCAGGGAAGGCTTCTTGGTGGAGGTGATTCCTGAGCAGGCTTTGAGAGCAGCTTGTTACTACTACCATTCATAGCTACCATTGCTTAGCTTCTCCTCTGTTCAAGCAACTCAGCTCTGTGCTTTACCTATCTGGTCCTTGGTGGGGGGATTCCACACCTGTTCCCTGTCTGGGAAGACGGAGGCTCAGAGAAGTTAAAAGGCTTTGCCCACCCACAACAGATACTGGTGATGGTTGCATAACATGATTGATGTAATTAATGTCACCTAATTGTACGTGTGAAAAATATTAAATTAGCAAATGGTGTGTTATATATATTTTTACAACAATTAAAAAAAAAAAACAAAACTTGGTCGACCACTTAATTTCGTTGAAGGGCCTTATCCAAAGTCTTGCGTGTGTACTGTCAGTGTACATGCTTATATCCCTGACAATACTAAAATTATTTTGTGGTTTGCTTTTGCCACTAAAAGGTGATTTACAATTTTTAGAAAGACTCTTATTAATTATTCTTATGTTATTCAACTCTTTATTTCTTCCAAAGCTGAAGAATTAGAATTAAATGAATAATGTGTCGATCTCTTTTGATAACATCTTTCCACCCATCCATCTGTCCATTCATCCAGCCGTCACCCATCCATCTACCCATCCATCCACATTTCAATCAACCATCTATCCATGCATACCTGCATACATCCATCCATCCACCCACCCACCTACCTGTCTACCCATCCATACACCATCCATCCATCCATCTATTCAACCATCCATCCACCCACCTATCTCTACACCCATCCAGGTACCATCTACCCATTCATCCATCCATCCATGCAGCCAGCCAGCCAGCCAGCCCTCCACCCATCCATCTATCCACTGTCCATCTTTCTACCATCCATGCATCTCCCCATCTGTCTATCCACCATCTGCCCATCCATCCATCCACTCACCCGTCCATCCATCCACCACCCATGCATCCATTCAATCAACCGTCCATCCACTATCCATCCATCCAGTCAACCATTCATCCATCCATCCATTCACCCATTTAATCAACCATTCATCCATCCATCCATCCGTCCTTCTGGCAAGTGAGCACTTACTTGGACCTGAGTGTGCCTCTTGTGGCCCCTTGCTGAGGCCACTGTTACAATGGGATGTGGCACTTTGCCAGTACTTGGCTGGCTCCACCTCATTTTACAGAAAGCCTCCCGTGTCGTTTGTTCTCTTTCTTCCCAGGAATGTGAGCCGTCTTTCAACAGCAACATCACAGCATTTGCACTGAAGGCAAAAGTCGTCTATCCCATCAATCAGAAATTCCGGGTGAGAGTTCTGAGCTCAGTTTTAGAAATGCAGTTCTTCAGTAATGTACTAGAGATTGACGTGGGTGTAGGGGGTTACACGCACAAGTTCTGGTCTTATTTGAGGATTTTATGGCATTTTAATAGGGATCATCTGAGGCCTTGTAATGGAGCCAAACTTTAGTTAATCCATGTTATGACAGCATTGTCAGGGAACAGGGTACATCCTGTTATATCAGGGTAAGAAAAAACTGTAGTTTCTGTTGTCTGCAGGCACACCAGGGACAGCACAGTAGGGCAGCAACACAGAAGGACATGCCAGCACTGCCCTGTTCCTTTAACGCTAATACAGGGACTGATACTGGCAAAATTACTGCCGTCACCCCTCGTTCACAGACCCCAGGGCTGCAGGAACGCTGGCAGCTGACATGTGTTGAACACTTCCTGTGGGGCTGGCAGAGTGCTAAGTATTTGTCATGCCTTAGGCATTCCAACCTCCGATAATGCTGCTAAGTAAATAATATCACTGTTTCCACTTTACACAAAAGGAAACTGAGGCCCAGAGAGGCTAATAACCTGCCCAAGGCCACACAGCAAAAAGTGGCAGAGCCTGAGTCAAACCCAGGCACCTGGCTACAGATCTCACACCTTCAGCCAGGAATTCACACCTGTGGCTGGGAGTTGCGCTGAGATCGGTATATCCCACAGTGCCTCAAGGAGCCTCGGCCCATGAGCTGTGGAAAAAGAGGTTCCCGCTCAAGTAAATTTACAAAGATGCTGCCTACACTCCTGGCATTGAAGAAACAGGCTTTAGAGTCACTCTGTCTCGATCCTCATTCCCATCCCAGCCGTTTGCTGTGTGGCCTCGGCCATTTCCTAACTTCGTTCAGGCCTCGGTTTCTTCACCTGTGAAATGGGGACAGTGAGCCTCCTCCCTCCCCAGGTGTTGTGAGAGTTAAATGGGATGAGATACCTAAGGCCTTAGAGCCTGTGCGCAATACTGTAAGCACTGGGTCCTTGTTAGGGTTTTTTAAATCATTATTTGCCTCAGAAGAGACCCAGAGCACATTGAGGGGTCTGTGAACTCCTGCACTGAAGAAATTGTGTCATATTGGTGAACCCAGCCTTTCCCAATGCAGTTTCTCCACGGAACCCTTGCTGTGAGGAGTAACTGGTTATAGTTCATGGAGTGGTTCGCCGGAACACACACTGGGAACCCCCTCCTTGACTTAGCTATCTGATGGGTGGATGAAGGGGCAAAACTCCCAGGCTAGGGGCGTGGGTTCACCCACCCCACATGCTGCGCAGCAGCCGTGAGGCCCCGTGGTGGGCTCTGGAGACTAGCTAAGGCTCAAGAAGCTTCATCCCCACCCTGGAGCCCTCACAGTGAGGCAGCCCGTGGGAGCCGGCGACACAGGAACAACCAGGGGCCTGCGGGACCAGCGTGGAGTGGGCCCGGTCATTAGGGGAGACTCCAGGATCGGTGTCAGGTGGACGCTCCCGCCCAGCAAACCCTGAGGGCAGGGCATTTCGGGCAGGGGAGCAGGCCTGGGAAGCCAGGAGGGTGAGATGACAAGAAGGGCCTGGGGCCGGCGGCCAGCTCAGTGCTGCTCAGGCTGTGCATTAGGGGCAGCAGGCCGCATTGCTGGGACCCCAGCCGTGCCAGGCACTAGCTCTTGCCCCATGTCACGTGGCAGTGCCTGGGGGCTCGAGTCCCTTGTGAAGGAGCTTTGAGTCAGTCCTGAGGGCAGTGGGAGCCACTTCAAAGGCTCTGGGTGACGTCAGTGTAGGTGGAGGGGATCTAGGTGGCCAGCAGGGATGGAAGCAGACAGGGCAGGCCCAGGGTCTGGACCAGCAGCACAGAGGGATGGGCAGCTGGTGCAGGAGGGCAGAGCTGACAGCAGGAGGGCCACCGGGAACAGAGCCAGGGCAATAGCTTAGGGGTAGGAGCACCAGTGCACAGGGGCTGCCCTCGGGGCAAGTGCGAGGACAAGCTGTGACCAGGGTCCCTGGGGTATGGGGGTAGCCGGGATCCTGTCCGTCCACCCATCACCAGTCTGCTCCACCAGGCCTTCCCATGGACCACCCTCAGGCGTCACTGATGTCAGATGAAAACCAATCCAGACACCCTCACGCGGCCTCCTGGATTAAATTAACCAACAGTGGCTTCTCTTCTGCCCCAGCCTTTGGCCGACGGTTCCTCCAACCCGTCTTTGCACGAAAACCTAAAGCAGACTGCTCTGCCGAACCAGGCGGTGGAGGCCTCGCCGTCCAGCAGCCTGGGGAGCCTGAGCCAGGCCGGCAAGGACGACGGCAGCTCCTCGTCCAGCATCCACTCGGCCACCAGCGATGACAGGTTCCTCAGCCGCACCTTTCTCCGGGTGCACACCTTCCCCGAGGTGCTGACCTGTGAGAGGTAAGGAAGGCGGTGGGGGGAGGTGGGGCCTCTGGCTCTCTCTGAGCCAGCCAGTGGGTCATAGTATTGTCAGATGGGGAAATGGAAGCCCAGAGAGGTTGACTGACTCAACCAAGGACACACAGCAGCCTAGTGTCAGAGCCGGGCTCTTGATGCGTTTGCCTCTCACTATGTGGGGTTTGAAGCACTTACTGATGAAGATCAGAGACCACGGCCTTCAGTATGGATTATACCTCAACATAAAGAAAACAAAATCCTCACAACTGGACCAACAAGCAACATCATGATAAATGGAGAAAAGGTTGAAGTTGTCAAGGATTTCATTTTGCTTGGATCTGCAATCAACACCCATGGAAGCAGCAGTCAAGAAACCAAAAGATGCATTGCATTGGGCAAATCTGCTGCAAAAGACCTCTTTAAAGTGTTAAAAAGCAAAGTTGTCACTTTGAGGACTAAGGTGCGCCTGACCCAAGCCATGGCATTTTCAATTGCCTCATATGCATGTGAGTGCTGGACAATGAATAAGGAAGACGGAAGAGGAATTGATGCCTTTGAATTATGGTGTTGGTGAAGAATATTGAGTATACCGTGGACTGCCAGAAGAACAAACAAATCTGTCCTAGAAGAAGTACAGTCAGAATGTTCTTTAGAAGCAAGGATAGCGAGACTGGAGAAGGACATCACGCTTGGTAAAGTAGAGGGTCAGTGAAATAGAGGAAGACCCTCAAGGAGATGGATTGACACAGTGGCTGCAACAATGGGCTCAAGCATAACAAGGATTGGGAGGTTGGCAGGGTTTTGTACTGTTGTACATAGGGTTGCTATGAGTCAGAACCGACTTGGCAGCACCTAACAACAACAACGTATGGGGTTTGCCAAGATTAGGACTACAGAAGAATGTCGGGGGCCTCCTTGTTTTATCGCTGATGTGACCTGTGCATTGCATAGCAGCAGCTAGCACTGATTAAGTGACAGTCAGAATCGACTCGACAGCAACGGTTATTTTTTTTGGTGTACTGGGCAGAGTGCTAAGCACTTTCCATGGATTACCTTATGAGTGCAAGGACTCGCTCCACCATGTTTGTGGCCGTGTCCCTATTACCCATGGAAGCAATCGATCAGGTTCAATGATCAATAAATACTTATTAATTAATTGGTTTATTAATTCCTCCTAACAACCCTGTGGAGTCCCTGGATGGCACAAATGGTTAAGCACTTGGCTGCTAACCGAAAGTCGACGGTTTGAGTCCATCCAGCGGTGCCTTGGAAGAAAGGCCTGGTGATCGACTAATAAAAAATTAGTCACTGAAAACCCTGTAGAGCACAGCTGTATTCTGACATACATGGGATCGCCATGAGTCAGAGTCAACTCGGCACCTGGTTTAACAACCCTATGAAAGAAAAACAAACCAAACTTGTTGCCGTCAAGTCGATTCTGACTCATAGTGACTCTATAGGACAGAGTAGAACTGCCCCATAGGGTTTCCAAGGAGCAGCTGGTGGATTCAAACTGCTGACCTTTTGGTTAGCAGCCGAGCTCTTAACCACTTGCCACCAGGGCTCCAAACAAACCTGTGAGGTAGGTACTATTATTTCCCCCGTTTTACAAAGAATCAAGTAAGACACAGAGAGGCTAAGGTACTTTCCCAAGGTCACACAGCACGTGAGTGTTAGAGCCGGTTGTGACCCAGCCAGCTTATCCCAAAGTCAGCTGTCTAGACCCCCAGACTCTACAGCCCAGAGCAAGGCTCGGCATGTGGTTGGTGCTCAAGAAGGTCAGTCCTGGCAGGTTTGTCCATTGGCCCCCAGGCCTCTTTTTACCCTAAAGTTCGGAGACTGCAGGGGGCCTTGGATGGGGTGAGCCAGGGCACGGCCACGGCCCCGGGCTGTGGAAAGAACGGGCTCGGATCCTGGAGCTTGGTGTTGACCCTGAAGGGTGGCCCAGGGAAAAGGGACTTTATTGAACAGAAGCCTTCTTGGGTTGGACAGCACTGGCTTGGACAGGCTGTTGTCATCATGTGGATTTGGATGACTTGTAACCATTGGGGTATAAATGTCATCATTTAAAATGAATTTGCTAGTTCGAGCCCACCCTGCGGTACCACGGAAGAAAAGGCCTGGCACTTTGCTTCTGTTAAAATTACAGCCAAGAAAACTCTATGGAGTAGTTCTACTCTGTAACACATGGGGTCATCATGAATCAGAATCAGTTCAACAGCAACCAGCAAGGATAACATGAGGGAAATAAGGAGTCCCTGTGGGCGCACAAGGAAACTCTGGTGGCGGAGTGGTTAAGTGCTATGGCTGCTAACCAAAAGGTTGGCAGTTCGAATCTACCAGGCACTCCTTGGAAACTGTATGGGGCAGTTCTACTCTGTCCTATAGGATCACTATGAGTTGGAATCAACTCAGTGGCAATGGGTTTGGTTTTGGATGGGCGAGGCACAAACAGTTAAGTGCTTGGCTGCTAGCCGAACAGTTGACGCTTCAAGCCCACCAAGAGGCTCCTCAGAGGAAAGGCCTGGTGATCTGCTTCTGAAAGGACACAGCCATGAAAACCCTATGGAGCGCAGTTGTACTCTGACACACGTGGGGTCGCCATGAGTCAGAATCAACTTGATGGCGGGCAACTGGTTTGGTTTTTGGTTTTATGAGGGAAATAAGGCCAAAGAGCCTTATTACACTCTGCCGCTTATCTGTTACGTTGATTTCTCTGGTCTTCTATATCCTGAGTCAGTTTCCTCATCTGTAAAATGGGAATGAGCGGTTTACATCGGGCACCGAGGAAAGATTACATGTGATGATTGCTGTTGTTGTTGTTAGTTGCCACCAAGTCGACCCGATGTACAACCGAACGGCAGGTTGCCTGGTCCTGCGCCATCTCTGCGATCATTGCAATACTCAAGCCCATTGTTGCAGCCACCATGCAGTGCATTCCAACCTAGGGGCTCATCTTCCAGCACTATATTGGGCAGTGTTCTGTTGTGATCCATAATGTTTTTATTGGCTAATTTTTGGAAGTAGATCTCCAGGCCTTTCTTCCTAGTCTGTGTTAGTCTGAAAGCTCGGCTGAAACTTGTCCACCATAGGTGACCCTGCTGGTATTTGAAATACCAGTGGCATAGCTTCCAGCATCACAACAACACGCAAGCCACCGCAGTATGACAAACTGACAGGTGGGCAGTGGACGTGTGGTGATAAAGATGAGATCTCGAAGGAAGAAATGCTATTTTTCATTCCTCTCACCTTCCTTCTCTTCATACGTTTTGTCTCTGATGTCACAGGCAGCTGTGTCTCTTACACTAACTCTCCCCTCTGGTCATTGGTGGGTGTCTCTTAGCTCATTTGATTCCATCTTATAAACCTTGGGTGGGTTTATCATCCCATATCATCATATCACATATCATGTATTCCCTTCATATCGTATTGGGAGTATCAGCACACTATAGAATTGAACATCTGGAGTCAGAAGTGCTGTGACCTGCACTGAGCAGGGACGTGTTGATATTCTGTATCCTCATCCCTCATTTCAAATGCTCTACAAGTATTCTCTGTTTGTCTTTTTATTTTTCAGTGTAGACATTAACTTGTGTGTCTACAACCTTCACTTAAAAGACCTGCTGCATTTGGACTCGTTGCTGAGGCGGGAAAAGCACATGGTAGGTGGAGACATTGTTTTCTCTCCCTGTCCTGGGGGCAGGCTGGGCCATGAGGCTCTCTGTTCCTGCTGAGTCCTGGAGATCCTCGAGCCAGGAGAGGGAAAGCAGGGTTAGACATTACAGCAGGACGGAAGAGAGATCCGGGCCTGCTGAGGGGGGCACAGCCCTTACTTTCTTTTTTTTTTTTTAAATAATTATCATTACAGTTTTATTATCGCAAAAAAGGATACCAAAGAGGAGACACATAGAAAAAGGTCCAGGAGCTTTCATTTCCCAGGAATACACTACTCTCCCAGTGCACTAATGTCTATCACCAACCAGGAAGCTCAGCTGAGCTTCGGTATCCTGAGTTTTTACTGAGGTTTTATTAAGTGGTTGTGATTTCTGGAATCACTGACCATGTGACTAAATGCATTTTCCAGCCCCCATCTCTCCCTTGAGGTTGGGCTCTCCCACATGGTGGGTCCTCCGGCATGGCTGGCTCCCACCCTGAATCATCAGGTTATCTCAGACTCTTAGGTGGTCTGGATCCCTGCATGAATAACAAAGACACTCCAATCACTAGGAAATTCAAAAAGTTACCTCCCAGCCTCCCAGGAGCCTGCAACAAAACCCAAACTATTTGGGTAAAGTAATTTTTCAGCACACAGGCCAACCTCTAGTCTTTGGCCATGGTTGATTTTATATGGCTAATATTAGGAGGATTACTCTTTTCTCTCCTTAGTATACCACAGCCCTTAGGCACAGTGGTTAATAGTTTGGCTGCTAACCCAAAGGTCAGCAGTTCAAAGCCACCAGCTGCTCCCTGGAAACCCTATGGGGCAGTTCTACTCTGTCCTGTAGGGTCACTGTGAGTTAGAATTGACTTGACAGCAGTGGGTTTTTTTTTTTTTTTTTGGTTACTCTAACCAGAGTCATAGGGGTTAAGAAGACAGATGGATGGGTGCCTGCCTGGAGTACATGGTGGAGACGAGATAAAAGAAATTTCAAAGAGAATGATATTTTTAAATGAACGATAATAATGATTATATGAATTTCCTAGGGGTGCCATAATAAATTATCACAAACTAGTACATTAAAAACAACAGAACTATATCCTCTCTCAGTTCTGGAGGCCAAAAGTCTGAAATCAAGGTTTCGACAGGGCCACACTCCCTCTGAAGTTCTCTAGAGGAGAATCCTTCTTTGCCACTTCTAGTGGCTGTTGGCAATCCTTAGTGTTCCTTGGCTTGTGGCCTCATCACTCCAATCTCTGCCTCTGTCTTTACATGACGTTCTTCTCTCTGTAGCTCTATCTCAAGTCTCTCTCTCTTGTTTACCTTATAAAGACACCAGGCACTGGATTTAGGATCCAACCTAAATCCAGGATGATCTCATCTTGAAATCCTTAATTACATCTATCCTTAAAGACTGTATTTCCAAATAAATCACTCTTATGGATTACATCGTGTCCTTCCCAAAATTGTGTTGGAATGCTAACCCCTAAACCTGTGGATATGATCCTGTTTGGAAATAGGGTTTTCTTTGTTATGTTAATTAGATCATACCCAAGTAGGGTGGGTTCTAAACCTAATCACTTTTGAGTTCTAAAAAGAGTAGATTAGACACACACACACACACACACACACACACACACACACACACACATACACACGGGGGGAAGACAGACACCATGTGAGGATTGTCTTCAAGCCCAGGAACCAAGGAACACCCAGGGCCATGAGAAAGAAAGGAATTGACATGAGTGATACCCTGATTTGGACTTTTAGCCTACAGAACTGTGAGAAGATAAATTTCTGTTCTTTAAAGCCACCCTCTTGTGGTATTTGTGTTATGGCAGCCCTAAGTAACTAAGACAGTCACATTCATAGGTACTAGGGGTTAGAATTTGGACGTATCTTTTGGGGAGTCACCATTCAGCCTACCATGGTGATAAGAATACTAATGAGTACCAACTTTTATGAGTGCTTCCAATGTGCTAGGCCCTTGGGGGTGTTATACAGATGATTGTATTTAAACCTCACCATGACCCAGCAAGGTGGGTGCAGTTATTCTCTGCAGTTCACAGAAGAGGAAACTGAGGCACAGAGAGGGGGATCTGGTCCAAGGTTGTAGAGCTGTAAGTGTGGGGCCAAGATAAGAAATTTAGTGCCTTATTGAAGCAGATACTAATTCGGGTACTCAGTGCTTGAATAATGAGAAATCAGGGCCATTGGACTTTAGAAAAACAAGGCCAGTCCCTGCCAGAGACACACAGCCCTTGATCAAATCAATGCTGGATCTGAGCTACAGTGTCACAGGGAGGGGTCTCACTGTAGGAACAGAGTTCCTGGTGAGTGTAGCCAGACATCGTGATGAAGGAGGGCAAGTGGGGAATCATTTCTCCCTGAGACACGTCCTCTGAAATACTGAATGAGAGGTGAGACGTACAGCAGGAGGAGTGAGAGCCTGGTGGGAGGAGAGAGAGATGGAGAGGGACAGAGAAACAGAGACATGGGCAGACGGATGTGCCCCTGGGGCAACCTCGTTGTCAACTGGAGAATTAAGACTTTCAAACTGGGGACGCAGCCAAAAGAAATCTGGCCTCCATGGGAGCAGGACCGACCTCGTGAACAGCGCCAGTCTGTGAAACCACAATCACTCCCAAACTAGAGGGTGTCTCTGCACCCCCGGAGGCCCATTGGGTCCAGTGCAAACCATTTGCACCAACCAGGGACCTTCCACAGAGAAGGCATCTTATAATTATTGTTGAATGGATGAATGAAGAGGAACTAAAGCATTCTTTAGAAACTTCATGAAAATGCAATCCATGATGGGCCACTGTGTGGCGTGATTTATAATCTGAGCTCTTTTCCTATAGGAGAAAGTTTGTGCGTAGGTAGGTAGGTACGTAGGCAGGTAGGCAGGTAGCAGGTAGGCAGGTAGGTAAATACATAGATGATAGATACAGAGAGAGAGCGTGGAAAGGAGGGACAGACAGATAAAGGGAAAGTTAGATCCCATTTGCAAAAGGATTGTTAAAACCTTTCTCACTTTTTCTTTTTTGGCAATAGATGTTTATTCAGATTTTTAAAATGTGCCTTCTCGACCTTCTCCCCAAAAAGAAGTCTGATGATGAATTATACCAGAAGATTCTTTCAAAACAAGAAAATGTAAGTCAGTCTTTAACTTATATTTCCAGATAACTTAGTTTATTACAGTATCTAAAACTTATGGCATGAAAGATTTTGCTTTCATGTATAAAATTAGTGTATTACCATATACACTTTTAACACTGTATGATGATATTTAATGTCTTGGAAGAAGTGCAACCAGAATGCTTTTTAGAAGGAAAGATGGCGAGACTGTGTCTTACATGCATGTTGACAGGAGGAATCAATCCCTGGAGAAGGACATCACGCTTGGTAAAGTACAGGGTCAGCGAAAAAGAGAAGACCCTCAGTGAGATGGATTGACACAGTGGCTGCAACAGTGGGCTCAAGCATAACAGGGATTGTGAGCATGGCACAGGACTGGCCAGTGTTTCGTTCTGTGGTGCATAAGGTTGCTATGAGTCGGAACCAACTTGACAGCACCTAACAACAACAATGATATATAAAGTATGCATATCAATAATAAAGAATAACAGAGTGTATCATTAAAATTTGGAAAACGTTGAAAGCAGAAGAAAGAGAAGAATATTGGCCATGTCCACTACTCAAAGACAGCCACTGTTACGGATTTTTCTGCCCAAATTTGGGGTATTCTTAAATACATAGTTTGTAGGTTGTCACTGTTTATACTACTTTGTATCTTATTCTTTACAGTTTCTTATACAAAGTTTACACTGTTTCATTTGCAATAGCAAAAAGAGTCGGGGCTTGAAGTCAGAATGGTAGAGGTTGGTATCCTGGTTCCATCTCCTAACAACTCTCAGAATCCTAGTTTCTTCCTGTGTGAAATGAGTGGTATAAAGGATAAAAGAAAACGCGTGAACTATTACTAGAAGAGTAAGAGTTAGACCCTGAGTACATAATGTTGTTGTTAGGTGCCGTCGAGTTGGTTCCAACTCGTAACGACCCCGTCCGGTCCTGCGCCATCCTCACAATCTTTTTGTCTGAGTCCATTGTTGCAGCCACTGTGTCAGTCCATCTCGTTGAGGGTCTTCCTCTTTTTTGATCACCCTCACTTTACCAAGCATGATGTCCTTCTCCAGGGACTGGTCCCTCCTGATAACATGTCCAAAGTAGATGAGACAAAGTCTTGCCATCCTCACTTCTAAGGAGCATTCTGGTTGTACTTCTTCCAAGATAGATTTGTTTGTTCTTTCGGCAGTCCGTGGTATATTCAATATTCTTCTCCAACGCCACAATTCAAAGGCATCAATTCTTCTTCAGTATTCCTGTTTGTTGTCCAGCTTTCGCATGCATATGAGACGATTGAAAATACTATGGCTTGGGTCAGGTGCACCTTAGTCCTCAAAGTGACATCTTTGCTTTTTAACACTTTAAAGAAGTCTTTTGCAGCACATTTGCCCAATGCAATATGTCATTTGATTTCTTGACTGCTGCTTCCATGGGTGTTGATTGTGGATCCAAGTAAAATGAAATCCTTGACAGCTTCAGTCTTTTCTCCATTTATCATGCGTTGCTTATTGCTCCAGTTGTGAGGATTTTTGTTTTCTTGATGTTGAGGTGCTATCCATGAGTCCATGACAGCCATCCTCATTACCACCACCATCCTCATTACCACCACCATCCTCATTACCACCACCATCCTCATTACCACCACCATCCTCATTACCACCACCATCCTCATTACCACCATCCTCATTACCACCA
>NW_004444047.1:7418662-7428691 GCF_000243295.1 Trichechus manatus latirostris | reverse complement strand
CCATCCTCATTACCACCACCATCCTCATTACCATCACCACCATCATTACCATCTTCTTCATCATTGTCCTTGTTACCACCGCTAGTTCTATCATCTTCATCATTTACCATCTCCACCACCACCATCATCATCATCCCGTTAGGACCACCACCAGTACTATCATCATCATCATTACTAACATCATCAGCATCATATTCATAGTCATCATCATCATCATCCTCATTAGCACCACCATGAAATTTGGGGGGTTGGGAGGTGATAGTTCACCATCATCGTCATTGCCATCATCCTCCACAGAACCACCACTGCTGTGATCATCATCAGGCAATACAGTCAGTGATTTCCATGCACTGTTTCATTGACTCTTCACAATACCCCCTGTGAGTGCGAATTACTATTTTGTTTTCAGTTGAGGAAACTGAGGCTCGATGAGTTCAGATAAATTTCCAATGGTGAAATAATGATAATGGTAATGATATTGGTAATTATGCCAGTAATAATGAAACAATGCCTTATGTCATAATGGAAAGAATGAGAGCCTGGGATCAAACCTCACCTCTGCCACTTACAGAGCTGTTTGACCTTGGCCAAGCCTTTTAATTGTAACAATGGCTACTGTTTATGGAGACTGAGGCTGCACTGGTGGTGCAGTGGTTAAGCATTTGGCTGCTAACCAAAAGGTCGGCGGTTCAAATCCACCAGCTGCTCCTTGGAAACCCTCTGGGGCAGTTCTACTCTGTCCTATAGGGTCACTATGAGTCGGAATTGACTTGACGGCGATGGATTTGGTTTGGTTTGGGTTTTCGGATGGCCAGAGAGGGCAGTGGTGGTTCAAGGGTAGAATTCTCGCCTTCGATGCGAGAGACCAGGGTTCAATTCAGTGCACCTCAAACACAGCTACCACTCATCTGTCACTGGAGACTTGTGTGTTGGTGTGATGCTGAACGGGTTTTAGAAGAGCTTCCAAACTAAGACAAACTAGGAAGAAAGACCTGGCGATTTGCTTCTGAAAAATCAGCTAGTTAAAACCCTGTGGATCACAAGGGTCCAGTTTCATTGTGCACGGGGGACCAACTCAACAGCAACTACCAGCAACGACCTGGCCAGCTGCTTTAAATGCATACTTTTATTTAATGCTCACAACGGCCCTAAAGCTACCAGCACAGAGGAGATCAAGAAGTGCTCTGTAGTGGCAGCTGCTCTTTAGATAGAAGTTGCATGATGAGGAGGTTGCAATAGTAATGGAATGTCTAGAGACAGATGGGTCGAGTGACAAGCCTAGCACTGCCACTTCCCACCTGGGAGACTTTGGACAAAATATCTTAACTGCCCATGTATCAGGTTCCTCATCTGGAAAACAGCCATGATTTCTCTCTTGTAGAGATGCCGTGAGGATTAGAAATTACATAAGGCCTCTGCTTAGGTGCAAACCCTGGTGGCGTAGTGGTTAAGTGCTGCAGCAGCTAACCAAAAGGTCAGCAGTTCAAATCCACCCAGCGCTTAGATATTCAGGAGCAGATTTTTTTTGTTTTGTTTTGTTTTATTTTTTATTGTTGTGCTTTAAGTGAAAGTTTACAATTCAAGTTAGTCTCTCATACAAAGATTTATACATACATTGTCTTGTGACCTACTTGCTCTCCCTATACTGTGACAGCACACTCTTCCTTTCTACCCCGGAATTCCCATTCAACCAGCTCGTGACCTTCTCTGCCTTCTCATCTCACCTCCAGACAGGAGCTGCCCATTTAGTCTCATTTATCTACTTGAGCTAAGAAGCACTCTCTTCACGAGTATCATTTTATGTCCCATAGTCCGGTCTAATCTTTGAAGAGTTGGCCTCGGGAATGGTTTTAATTTTGGCCTAACAGAGAGCCCGAGGGCCATGTCTTCCAGTGTCCCTCCAGTCTGAATCAAACCATTAAGACTGATCTTTTTACTAGAATTTGAGTTCTGCACCCCACTTTTCTCCTGCTCCATCAGGGACTCTCTGTTCTGTTCCCTGTCAGGGCAGTCATTGTGGTAGCTGGGCACCATCTAGTTCTTCTGGTCTCAGGCCGGTGGAGTCTCTGGTTTATGTGGCCCTTCCTGTCTCTTGGGCTAATACTTTCCTTGTGTCCACGGTGTTCTTCATTCTCAGGAGCAGTTTTTGTCAGTGTTATCTTTCCTAGAGAACCTGGATCTACACCTGTGTTGGTTACATGTCAAAGAGCAGAGCTCTGGAGAAAATAGAGCTGCCTTCCACTCTCCACATTGGGGTTTGAAGGCTTCATACACAGGGCTCCCCCCTTCCTTCCTGTGTTCTGGATCAATTGAGAGACCAAGAGTCATTGAGATGTGTATAGAAATGTCAGCCCTATTACTGATAGAGGCCAGCTTGGAGGACGAGGCTTAAGTGTGCAGAATGTAACTTCCTAACACTAAATTCCAGAATTAGCTAAATTGCCTACTAGTAGTGCTGGGCCACCTTGGGCCTCCCCACATGGAACCAGGGTCTTTACTGCTTAGTGTGGGCCGAGGCCACATCAGAGCAATGGCCTCCTCTGGAGGGTCCATGCTGAAGAGGAAGAGGCTGGGTAGATTGAGCTGCTGTGCTCACTTCCTGCTCTGGAATCCATCAGTCAAACACATAGCACTTCTCTCGTGGGGTGCAGTGAGTAATCATTCCCCATGGAAACCAGGGAAGTAGAGAAGAAACATTCCTTCCCAGCCCCCTAAAATGACATTTTCCAGATCTCCGTAAGTTCTGAAAGATACACTTCTATTGTTTTTTGTTCAAATATGGTCTAATATTTTTTATTCAGAAGAAAATAATCTATTATTCTTGATGCTTTATGTTAAATGAGAAAAATACATTTTTATCAAATTCTAAGTAGAATATTGCACAGAGAGGATTTAATTATGGTTAAATTTTGTGATAATGTGGTGAAGAAGAAAAGCCTATATCTTCCTAGAATTTAAGACACATGAGATTATTCTACTTGCTTTCTTTTTTTCAGGATTTGGAGGAATTAGAAAAGGAACTTCAGACCAAGCTGTCAAATACAGAAATGTTGGGTGCTGGTGACTCTGGATATATCAGCCTGGCCGACGTGGAAAGGAAAGAGAGAGAATATTCTGAGCAGCTCATAGATAATGTATGTGATGGATTTTCTTTCCGTAAAAGAACCTCAGTTTCTGGGACAGTCAGATTGGTTAGATTAAAGCAATAATACTTAGAAGCATGTTTAATACTTGAATTCCCTGTCGTGTTCTGCCCTGGAGGCTGGAATCCAGTTTCTGAAGTGAAGTGATAGAGAAGGTGTAATTAAGGAGCAGATTTACAGAGAGAGCTTTTTAATGAATTCCCTTCATTTAAATTTTAGATTGATCATTTTATCAATCAAAGCAAAGCTTGCTATAACCCTCTATGTCATTACTTCCCTTTAGGGTAGGTGGATCCTAGCTGCTAACTTAAATGGCAGGCATCGTTCGTAGTGATCCATAGGGTTTTTTGTGTTTTTTTTAAATAATATTTTATTGAGTTTTTGGTGACAGTGTATACAGCAAATTAGGTTCCCATTTGACAATTTCCACACAAGCTGTTCAGTGACGTTGGTTATATTTTTCACAATGGGTCAACATTCCCTTTGTATTCTGGTTATTCCATTTCTAGTACTCTAGTTGCCCTGCCCCCTTATCTTCTCATCTTCGTTTTTGAGTACTTGTTGGCCTTTTGGTCTCATACAGATGGTTTCTAAGTAGAGCACTGATCTTACGAGTAATATCTTTTATTTTGTGTGCCACTCTGCTCTTTTGCTAAAAGGCGATCTCGGGATAGGCTTGGTTCTGATTGAAAGAGCGTCTCAGGGCGATAGTCTCAGGGAGTCCTTGTTCTCTACTGTTCCGGTTTGTTTTGTTTTTGTTTTTGTTTTGTTTTTTTTTGAATTTCCATTCTGCTCCATATTTCCCCCCCATTCTATCTGGAACCATCTACTGTGATCCCAGTCAGAAAGGTCAGTGGTAGTAGCCGGGCACCATCTAGTTCTTCTGATCTCAGGGTAGATGAGGTCATGGCTTGTGTAGACTTCTTTCTTCTCTGGACTTTTGGTTACCTTCTTACTCTTTTGCTCCTGGCAGGTAGAGGCCAGTAGTTGTATCTTTGATGGCCATTCCCAAGCTTTTAAGACCCCAGATGCTCTTCTCTTCACTAGGATGCAAAACATGGTTTTTTTGTGAATTATGTTATGCCCATCGACTGAGTTGTCCATGAGACTATGGTCCTTTGCTTTCAAACCCAAAAAACCAATCTTGGATGGTGTTTGGTTATGTCTGAGGAGTATCCGTATATGTGTCTTCGTGAATATATGTGCCTGCACCAAAATATTTGTATTTACACTTACCTATAGATACTTCAGAAACCCTGGTGGCGTAGTGGTTAAGTGCTACAGCTCCGAACCAAGAGGTTGGCAGTTTGAATCTACCAGGTGCTCCTTGGAAACTCTATGGGGCAGTTCTACTCTGTCCTATAGGGTCGCTCTGAGTCAGAATCGAGTTGACGGCAGTGGGTGATGGTACGGATAGTTCTATCTTTTCTCACCTGTGTATACAGCTTGCACCTACAGTTACACCTGTGTGCCTGTACCCATCCATCTGCGCTCAAACACTCATGTTTTTAGTCTTTGTTGCAGTTGTTGCCGTCTTATATATGCCCAGTTCTTCAGTACAGACAGCCTTTTCTCTTGAGCGCTTCGCAGTGACATTAGTTCATTTGGTTGTGCTGTGCTCACTACATCCACATTTGGTGCTACATTTCCCATCACCAAAAATAACAAATCCAAAGCATACTTCCCCCTCCTCCGTTCCTCTCCCTGGTAACCACCAACAGCCCTTGGTCTCTCTCTCTATATCTGTTCTTGTCTTCTTATCAAAGAAGGATCATGCAATATTTGTCCTTATTAAATGCTTGACTTATATCACTTAATGTTATGCCCTCCAGGTCCATCCACGTTGTAACATGTTTCTCGGACTCATCTTTCTTTATGGTTGCGTAGTATTCCATTGTATGTGTGTACCGTGTTTTGCTTATCCATTCGTCTGTTGACGGGCACTTTGGTTGTTTCCATTTATTTGCTATTGTGAATACAGCAGCAGTGAACATAGATGTGCTTATGTCTGTTCGTGTCATTATTTTTAGGTCTCTAGGGTACATACCTATGAGTGGGATTGCTGGATCATAGGATAGTTATATTTCTAGTTTTTTGAGAAAGCTCCATACCGTTTTCCATAGTGGTTGTACGATTTTACAATCCCACCAGCAGTGGATAAGGGGTTCCAGTCTCCCTGCATCCTTGCCGATGTTTGTTATCTGTTTTTTTAATCAGTACCATTTTAGCTGGGGTGAGGTTGTATCTCATTGTAGTTTTGATTTGCATCTCTCTAATGACTAATGATCATGAGCATCTTTTCATGTATTTGTTGGTTTCTTGGGTGTCCTCTTTGGTGAAGGTTCTGTTCATGTCCTTTGCCCATGTTGTGATTGGGTTGTCTTTTTTGTTGCTGAGTTGTTGCAGTTTTCTATAGATTTCAGAGATTGGACACTTATCAGGTAAGTCGTTTTTTTCCCAGTCTGTGGGTTGTCTGTTTACTTTTAATAGTCTTTTGATGAGCATAAGTTTTTAATTTTTATGAGGTCCCATTTATCTATTTCGTCTTCTTCTGTTTGTGCATTTGTTATGTTTGCTAGCCTATTTTTACAGGAGATTAGGTCCCATAGTTTTTTCCGTTTGTTTTCTTCCAGGAATTTTATGGTTTTAGGTTTAACGTTTGGTTCTTTGATCCATTTTGAGTTAGTTTTTATGTATGATGTGACGTATGGGTCTTGTTTCATCTTTCTGCTGGTGGATATCCAGTTTTGCTATTAAAGGGACTGTTTCTGCCCCATTGAATCGACTTTGACCCGTTGTCGAAAATCAGTTGTCCATAGATTATTGTTGTTGATGTTAGGTGCCATTGAGTCAGTTCTGACTCATAGATGGCTGCGTTTAATTCTGAGTTTTCAATTCTGTTCCGCTGGTCTGTGTGTCCATCATTGAACCAATACCAGCCGTTTTGATAACAGTGACTGTATAGTATGTTTTGATATCAGGGAGTGTGAGGCCTCCTGCTTTGTTTTTCTTCTTCACTATTGCTTTGGCTATTCAGAGTTTCTTTCCTTTCCATATGAAGTTGGTCATTAATGTTTGCATTCAGTAAAGTATGTTGTTGGGATCTGTATTGGATTACATTGTATCTGTAGATGGCTTTAGGTAGAATTGACATTTTCACTGTGTCTTCCTATCCATTGGCACAAGATGTCTTTCTATTTTTGTAGGTCTCTTTTAGTTTCTTGCAGTAGTGTTTTATAATTTTCATTGTATCAGTCTTTTATGTCCCTGGTTAGGTTAATTTCTAGGTATTTTATCGATTTGGGGGCTATTGTAAAGGGTATCATTTTCTTTATTTCTTTTTCGGAGTACTTTTGTTACTGTAGAGGAACCCAACTGATTCTTGTGTGTACATCTTGTACCCTGCAACATTGTTGAATTCTTCTAGTAGTTCCAGCAGTTTTCTTATGGAATCTTTAGGGTGTTCTATGTATAGATGGTCAGCAAAAAAGAGGAAGACCCTCAACCAGATGGACTGACACAGTGGCTGCAACGATGGGCTTAAGCATAACAACAATTGTGAGGATGGTGCAGGACTGGGCATTGTTTTGTTCTGTTGTACATGGGGTCGCTATGAGTCGGAACTGACTTGATGGCACCTAACAACAACAACAGCAATGTATAGGATCATGTCATCTGCAAATATAGATAGTTTTACTACTCTTTTCCAATTTGGATATCTTTTATTTTTTTTTCTTGTCTTATTGCTCTGGCTAGGACTTCCAGAACAATGTTGAATAAAAGTGGTGATAATGGGCATCCTTGTCTCATTCCTGTTCTCAAGGGGAAGGCTCTAGCCTTTCTCCATTGAATATAATGTTGGTTGTTGGTTTTGCAGATGTGCCCTTTATTATGTTTAGAAATTTCCCTTCCATTCCTATTTTGCTGAGAGTTTTTCTCAGGAAAGGGTGTTGAATTTCATCCCATGCCTTTTCTGCATCAGTTGATATGATCATATGGTTCTTTTCTTGTGTTTTATTTATGTGGCTGTAAAAATGGTTTGGGGCAATGTCTGACCTCCTCTAACTTCACAAGGGAGAAGGAGAACGAAGATCAACAGCCCAAGGCTGATTGCTGTGAGGTGGAGATCAGACATGCCTCCTCTCTTCACCATCTTTACTAATTTTGACACCAATCGTCCCTCACACAGCACTCTCTACTTCTCTGCTGGGTTCAGTAATTCATCTCAGTGGCCACACAGAACTCAAAAACCATACTCAGGATTATGGGGTTTATTATAAGGGAAGTAACGGTTACAATTCATGCTCAGGAACACTCAGGATACTATTCTTTCATCAGACAGCGTCTTCCCAGCCGTGCTTACCGGTACGCCTCTCCCTGGCCCTAGGCCTCTCCCCAGAGGCACTCAGCTTTCTCTCTCTGTGGGCCAGAAAGCCCAGCACCCATCTCCTGCTGCCAGGTATCTCCTGCCACCACTTCTCACCATATTAAGGGTTACAGCTTGCTCTCTGTCTCTGTCTCTTTCTCTCTCTGTCTCCTGTTTCCAGGAGCGTCTCAGCACAGGGATCCTGGGTCCAAAGGATGCGCTCTCCGCTCCTGGCTGTTCTTCCTTGGTGGTGGAAGAATCCTCCCCTCTGCTCTAGAACTGACTCTTTTTTAAGGCAAAACTGACCAGTCCCCTTGTTGGGCCACAGTTACCTAGCATCTACGCACGGGAAAAACAAATAAAAAATGAGAGAGAAAGAGATCTTCAAGAAAACTGCTTCTCGTTAGCTCCGTGACCTGTGAGAAGTTACCTGACTACTCCAAGCCTGTCCCTAAACCAAACCAGTTGCCCTCAAGTTGATTCCAACCCACAGCGACCCCATATGTTGCAGTGTAGACCTGTGCTCCACAGGGTTTTCAAGGCTGTGACTTTTTGGAAGCAGATCGCCAGGCCTTTCTTCCAAGTCGCCTCTGGGGGATTTGAACTGCCAACCTTTTGGTTAGTAGTCAAGCACTTAACCATTTGTGCTATGCCCTCTCAGTACATATTTTATCTAGAATTAAAATATGGGAAGCACAGACCCTGGCATATAACCTGCACACCATAAAGCGAAGCTTCTGTAATTCCTGGCATTGTTATTCTTGGAGCTCTGAGACGCCGCAATGATTACAGGTTCACATCACCAAAAAAAAAAAAAAAATTGTTGTCAAGTCGATTCCAAGTCATAGCAGCCCTACAGGACAGAGTAGAACCGCCCCATAGGGTGTCGTAGGCTGTAATCTTTACGGAAGCAGACGGCCACATCTTTCTCCCGTGGAGCAGCTGGTGGGTCCGAACCATCGATCTTGCTGTTAGCAACTGAGCATTTAACCACTGCGCCACCAGGGCTCCTTCAGCTTCACATTAAGCCCCCGACATTCTCAGCCACTTGGCCATTCCCAGCTCTGCTCCCGATAAGAAGGAGAGACAGGGAAAAGATTTCAAAGCAAAATGGGTTCATGGTTAGGGCCATCTCTGCAGTATTACTCTCTTGATACTTTTACAGTAATAACTAATATTTAAATGGTTGTACCTGCCTTTATTCTCAGAACACGTTTAATCCCCTTTTAAGGTCCCAGAGCTCCCAGAACACCATCCCATTTCACCTGTCTCTCCTTGTAGCAATGAGGATCTGACGGCTCGTCTTTAAGCTGTTTAAGCTGGGTGAGTTCATCGCTTTCCTGCCTTATCGGCAGGGCACTGGTGTTCTCTGAAAAGCCGTCTTAGAAGCTGATTGACACCCACAGGGACCAGGGAGGAAACTCTCCATAGAATGTGATTATTGCCGAAATGAACTCACCACGAGTTGTTTAAGATGCCCGCTCGCGATCAGGAGCGAATCATAATCCCCAAAGAAAACCATGTTGTTTTCTTGCCCACCCCCCCTTATTTCTCTCTCTCCTTCCACAGATGGAAGCTTTCTGGAAACAGATGGAACACATCCCACACTTTCTGGTGGACCAGTTTAAGTGTTCCAGCTCCAAAGCTCGGCAGCTCTTGCTGACGGTGACAGAAAGAATGACTGAAGCCGAGGGTTTACTGCGGGAATCTCAGGACGTGCAGGCTCTGGTAACACGGGGTGGGGAGGGGACACGGAGATGTTCCCAGGAGAGGGGCGGCATCCTGAGGCTTGGAGGTCCTCAGAGAGATCAGCCAAACCCCTTCATATTGCAGAAAAAAGCAACTCGTTCATTCAGTTAGTAAATAGAGATGATATCGTGGCGCAAATGGTTAACACGCCCAGCTGCTAGCCGAAAGACTGGCTGTTCGAGTCCACGCAGAGGCTCCTCGGAAGAAAGGCCTGGCAATCTATGTCTGAAAGGTCAGCCATGGAAAACTCTGTAGAGCACATTTCTGCTCTGACACGCATGGGGTCCCCATGAAACAGTCGATGGCAAGTGGTACTGGTAGCCAGAAGCTCGGCATTACTGGTTCTCAAGCCTGGCTGCCCTTTGCAGTTATCTGGACAGCTTTAAAGAGTCCCCACTGGGTCCCCAAGGTTCAGGCTGAACTAGTCCAGGTGTAAACTGGGCAATGGGGGGTCTTAGCATGCCCTGGTGAGTACAGTGAACAGCCATGATGGATGCCCAGTGGTAGAGATGGGCAACAATTTGTTTTCCTCGCCACACCGCATGTTCCCTGGGGAGCTTTAAAAAATCCCCTGTAATGCCCAGGCCGCACACCGGGATTCTGACCTGACTGGACTGCAGTGGGGACCCTGGTGTCTCTGGATTCAAAATGACCCAGAAGCCTCTGAGCCTGGGTGTGAGACCCCGTCCTGTCTGAGGACACAGCTGAGCCCTGAGACCCCGTCCTGTGTAAGGACACAGCTGAGCCCTGAGACCCCGTCCTGTCTGAGGA
>NW_004444047.1:7413993-7418562 GCF_000243295.1 Trichechus manatus latirostris | reverse complement strand
CCCTGAGACCCCGTCCTGTCTGAGGACACAGCTGAGCCCTGAGACCCCGTCCTGTCGGAGGACACAGCTGAGCCAGGGCCTGAGATCTGGGTTTCCTCCCAGGCTACTCTGAGTTGGATTTAATAAGGCTGCTGAGGCATGTTAATGCTCAACAAGTAGAGAGACATAGCCCCTGTCTTATTTATTTATTTATTTTTGCTGTCAGCAGGCAACTGATCCAAAAAAGAAAATGTATCTTTAGGTGACTCTGGCCAAAATATTAGCCAATAACTTCCAAAGAGGAAGATGGTTTATTCCAAATAATCACCCAGTTTAACCGCAAGACCTTCCTACCAAGCCAACCAGTTGTGGCCAAGTCACCTCCAACTCATGGAGGCCCCACACGTGTCAGCAAAGAACTGTGCTCTGTAGGGTTTTCAGTGGCTGGTGTTTGGAAGTGGACTGCCAGGCATGTAGCAGGCACCGACTGTGTGCCTCATTCTGTTAAGGAAACCTTGTCACAGAGGTTGAGAAAGCAGACTCGAGCCAGAAACCTTAGCTCAGACCATGGATTGTCATTTCTCAGCTCCGTGATCTTGGGCAGGTTACTGAACCTCACTGTGACTCAGTTTCATCATCTGTAAAATGGGGGTGATAATAGCATCTGCTTCATGGGGTTGAGAGTATTCAAGCGTCAATAATACGTGAAGCCATTAGAACACAGCCTGGCATGTAGGAAGAACACCATCTCTGTTTGTTGTTAGAATCCTATAGGTCACATGTCAGCAGGCAGAAGTGACAGGAATAAGTCATTGTAATGACTCGTGGGAAGGGCTGGGTATTGGATTCCTGTAGCTGTGTAACAAAGGGCCGCACACCGAGCATCTTAAGACAACAGAGGTTTATTCTCTCACAGTTCTGGGGGCTAGAAGTTCCAAATCAAAGTGTTGGCAAGGTTGGTTCCCTCTGAAGGCTCTGAGGGAGGCTGTCTCCTGCCTCTTTCCCAGCTTTGAGTGGTTTCCCAAAGTCCTTGGTGTTCCTCAGCTTATGGATGCATCAGTCCAATCTGCCAGCATGTGTGTCTCCCTGTCTCTAGGTCTCCCCTCCTTTATAAGGACACCAGTCCTATGGGATCAGGACCCACCCTCCTCCAGTATGACCTCATGTGAACCTAACTGCCAACATCTTCAGAGACCCTATTTCCAAACAAGGTCACATTCACAAATTAGGGCGTGAGCATATCGTTTTAGGGAACACCAATCGAGCCGTGGCAGGCTACACTCTAGGGCTGTGCAGAAGAGGGATGGATTAGCTCTGCCGTGTCATATGTACCCAGGAGGACAAACGTAGCTTCAGGGTCTCGGCATGGCTTGGGCTGGAGCCTGGGAGTTCTGGCTGGGTAGTTGGACCTGTTATCGGTCACTTGGCATCTCTGGATCTCAAAACTGGAAGGGCACCCGTGAGGTCATTAGATCAGTCTCCTGGGATGTACAAGAAAGATGTGGGGACTCGCCCTAGATAATTATGAAAATACCCACATTTCTGGCTCACCTACTGTGTTCAGTTATTTTTTTAATGCTTTATCTATTTTAACTTATTGAATCTTCCTGACAGCCCTATCAGTTAGCTGTTATTAAAAAACAAACAGTTGCCATCAAGTCATTTCTGACTCATGGCAACCGCGTGTGTGTCAGAGTAGAACTATGCTCCATAGGGTCTTCAATGGCTGATTTTCTGGCAGTAGATCACCAGGCCTTTCTTCCAACGTGCCTCTGAGTGGACTTGAACCTCCAACTTTTGGTTAGCAGCCAAGCATGCTTACTGTTTGTGCCACCCAAGGACTCCCATCTGTAAAAGGCGATGATAATAATCTCTGGCTGCTGCAAACGGTGAACGTGCTGGGCTGCTTACCAAAAGGTTGGCGGTTCGAGTTCACCCAGAGGCACCTTGGAAGAAAGCCCTGGCGATCTTCTGAAAAATCAGCCATTGGAAACCCTATGGAGCACAGTTCTACTCCGACACACAAGGGGTCCCCCTGCTCGGAATCGACTTGATGGCAACTGGTTTACTGGTTTTACGGCTGAGGAAACAGGCCCCTTGAGAGGAAGAAAAGAGCCCAAGGTCGTGCAGCCACGAGCGGCGGAGCCAAACTTTGACCCCGCATTTTTAGAGACTCTGCTACATTTTGGGAGGAGCGGTGGGCTCCCGCCTTCACACCCCCGCCCTTGCTCATCCCATTCTCCACCGCCATCTTTCCGTGAACATAAACCCATAGATTGGGCTGTCACTCCTGAGCCGTGGGGACCCACGTTGGCTTGTCGTTTCCTCACCGCGCTGCATTAGGGGTGGCTGCAGCCAGGACGGTCCACCCACTTCTCCCCTACCCCACCCAGCCGCAGCCACTCACCCTGGCTTTTGATCTGCCCTTCCTGCTGCCCCACCCGGCACTCAGCGCTTATCCTCTTGCGCCCTCTAGTGGTCACACTGACTATTGTCAGTCCAACTGTTGAAGGGAAAGGAAAAAAAAAAAAAAAACCCCAAACCTGTTGCCGTCGAGTGGATTCCGACTCATAGCGACCATGTAAGTCGGAATTGACTTGATGGCAGCGGAGTTGTTTTTTTTTTTTTTTTTGCTTCAGTTCAACTGCTGGCCTAAATTAAAACAAGCAGGGTTCAAAGCCACCATCTGTTGGGCTAGTTGAGTGATCTTCCTGAATAATCCACAGTGTTCTTATCTGTGCTCAGGGGTCGTTATCCTTGCTGTTCACAGGTAATGTTATTAGGACACAGACCAGTGCAGCTCAGCAAACTGAGTGACCGTCAGGCTGGGCTGGGCAGTGGGGACACAGGTGACCCAGTGGGGACATGGGTGACCCAGGCACAGCCCTGCCTTCAAGGACTCTCAGTTCATCAAGGACTGCTGTCCTGTTAGTGCCTCAGGGACAGAAGGTGGGGGGGGGTGGGAGCATGAAGGGAGGGGTCAGTGGGGGAAGGGGAATCAGAGAAGGCCCCAAGTGCGGGGGCAGTGAGGATGTCCAGGGGCCCGGGGGGCCAGCAGCAGGGAGGTATGGGGGATAAGGCTGGCCAAACCAGGCCTGGTCTTGAGGGGCCTGGCAGCCATGCCCAGTAGTTTGCCCTAGAGGTTAGGACTGTGGCTGCAGGGTTGAGGTTAGGGGGTGACAGGACCAAGTCGGCATCTGAAAGCCCACTGTGATGGATTGAATTGTGTTCCCCCAAAATGTGTTGGAATCCTAACCCTTGTCTATACCTGTGGATGTAATCCCATTCGGGAATAGGGTTTTCTTTGTTATGCTGACTGGGAACATAGCATATGTTTTAGGGAATATCCTAAACCTAATCACTTCTGAGTGATCTAAAGAGCAGCCTGGAGCCCTGGTGGTGCAATGGTTAAGAGCTCGGCAGTTCAAATCCACCAGCCGCTCCTTGGAAACCCTATGAGGCAGTTCGACTCTGTCCTACAGGATTGCTGTGAGTCGGGATTGACTCGATGGTAGCGGGTTTGGTTTTTTTGGTCCGGTATTGCTTCTCTCTGCAACTGTGGAGGCAACGGTCCAACTTGAATGGGCGAGAAAACCAAACCAGACCTGTTGCTGTCTAGCCGATTCCGCCTCATGGCGACCCCATGTGTTACACGGTAGAACTGCTCCATAGGGTTTTCTTGACTGTGATCTTTACGGAAGCAAATTACCAGGCTTTTCTTCCATGGTGCCGCTGTGTGGGTTCGAACAGCCAACCCTTTGGTTAGTAGACAAACATAAACTCTTTGGGCCACCCAGGAACCAAATGGGGAAGGATGGCTATAAAAAAAGAAACGTTTCCTCTTTGATCACGTGCATAGATTGAATTCCGCCCCATAGAGCGGCCCTCTGTGAAGCGCTCATTATGTGCTGAGCACTGTACGACGTAATCCAGCGTGAGCTCCCCAAGTCCCCATGAGGGAGGTCTTTGTGAACTTGTCTGTGCTCTGCTCGGAAGGAGATGGGACCCCGGATTGCAACCAATTGTCAATTCTAGGGCCATGTGTTAACCAGACCCCGTAGCCAAGTGCAGACAAGGATACCCCAGCTCACCGTTGCTGTTTTCCCCAGGATATCCTGGGGAGAACCCTGGCACGGGAGCACATGGCCAAGATGATCGAGTGCCTGAAGCTGCAGATCCAGGAAGAGACCAGGTGCCGGCTGGCCGCCATCTCCTGCGGCCTGGAGCTGCTGACGGTGGAGGGGAAGCTCTCCGGGCAGCAGAGGGAGGAGCTGCTGACCCAGCAGCATAAGGCCTTCTGGGAGGAAGCTGAGCACTTCACCAGGGGTGAGTGGGCAGGGCTGTGGCACCCTGGTCCGGGACGTGGTCCTTCTGGAAGGAGGACGAGAGCTTCAGCAGGGGTGAGTGGGCAGGGCTGTGGCACCCTGGTCTGGGACATTGTCCTTCTGGGAGGAGGACAAGAGCTTCAGCAGGGGTGAGTGGGCAGGGCCGTGGCACCCTGGTCTGGGACATGGTCCTTCTGGGAGGAGGCTGTGCGCTTCAGCAGGGGTGAGTGAGCAGGGCTGTGGTACCCTGGTCTGGGACATGGTC
>NW_004444047.1:7395462-7413893 GCF_000243295.1 Trichechus manatus latirostris | reverse complement strand
GCGCTTCAGCAGGGGTGAGTGAGCAGGGCTGTGGTACCCTGGTCTGGGACATGGTCCTTCTGGGAGGAGGCTGTGCGCTTCAGCAGGGGTGAGTGGGCAGGGCCCTGGCACCCTGGTCTGGGACATGGTCCTTCTAGGGTCCCGAAAGCTGCTGAGGTGTAGGAGCCCAGGCTAGGGGCAGCACTTCCACGAGTCGGGAGACATGGAGCCACATGGCCCGTGAGACAGCACCCAGGCTGCAGTTCCCGGTCTGCTGGGGACAGTTAGCCTCCTGGGGCCACCATCCCAAAATGCCACCAAGTGGGTGGCTTTAAGCAACAGAAATGTATTATCTCACATTCTGGAGGCTGGTGTCTGAATTCAGGGCATTCAGAGCTAGCCTCTCTCTCCCCTGAGGGCTCCTGAGGAAGACCCTTGTCTCTTTCTGCGTCTGTAGCCCCGGGCGTTTCTTGATGTTCCTTGGCTGCTTGTAGGTGTGTCTTCATGGTGTCTGTCTTCCCCCGTGTCTCTCTCTGTGTCTGTTCTGCTCTTTTTATAAGAGACCACCCAGAAGGGATTAGGTTTAGGACCCACCCTGCTCCGTGTGACCTCAGTAACATAAAAAAGAAAACCCCTATTTCTTCAGGGTCACAGGCACAGGTACTGTGGTGAGGACTTGGACACGTATTTGCGGGGGACAGAATTGAATCCATAGCACTCGTCCTTGTGAGTTTTGAACCTCGACTCGAGTCTAGAATGTTCCGGTCTCCCCTGCAGACTCAGACTCGTCTGCCCTCTCATGTCACCGGTACCCACCCACCTAGCCCCTCTCTCGCACTCTCTTTTGTCCAGAGCTAACGTCCTCTCTGCCTTCTCCCAGGAAATGCATCTTATTTATGTCCCAGTCACGTCGCCCAGTGCTGTGCACAGCAGCTAACTGGAGCCTCTAGTGAGACCCTGAGTCCTGGACCCAGGGGCCATGGGAGGTCCCTTCAAATAATGAGGGAGCCAGGGCTTTGAGGGGCCAGGGACTCCCTACACGAGCCTCAATGACAAAACTGAAAGAACAATGGGATTTGCCCCCACGTCTCACCCCTGTTCAGGGCTGGCAGGAGAAGCCACTGGAAGTCTCGTTACAAGAGTGAGCTGTGATGTTATGTGCTTCCTTCAACTGCAGAGCTTGTCCAGTGGGGCAAAGACCTCGTCAGAGCATCGCTGGCTTACCAGGCGGAGGCCATGGGCAGACTCGCGCTGGCCCACGACGATGAGCAGAGAGGCTTCCTGGCCGAGGCTCAGCCAGCCGCCGACCCGGAGGGATTCCTCAAGGTGACCTGCTCCTGATCCTCGCCCACGTCCGAGGCACCGTCGCCGGGTGCAGCCCTGCGGGGGTGCTGGGCTGTGACTTGGTCCCCTTACCGTGCACGGGAAGAGGGAGGCCTTGACATCCATCAGACATGAGATTAGAACTGCACCTCCCACGTGCCAGCCGAGCGACGTAGACAAGCCCACTGGGGTTCAGCTCCCGTTTCACTTACAGGCGTTTCACGAGGTCCTGGAGAGGCAGAGGCTGACACGGAGCCACCTGGAGGAAGAGGACGACATCAAAACTACTGAGGCCATGGCTATGCTCTGCCAGGTGGGTGACCTTCAGGGCGGGGCCTGCAGAGAGGCCTGAGGGTTGTGTGTGCGTGAGAACGTCGCCCCTCCTGGGCCAGGCACCCCACAGACCCAGGTTCAGGTACAGCTCTGGCACTCATTGGCCATGTGACCACAGGCAAGTCACGTCCTCTCGATGGTCCTCTCTGTCCACGCTGGAATGTGGGAGGTTGTTCTGGGTCACATGTGAGGCCCCATCCATTTCTGGGGTGCTTTGAAGAGCGTGCATTTATTGTCCCACAGTTCTGGGGGCTAAAAGTCCAGTCAGGCAGTCGGCCGTTTCGATTCCTTCCTTGGCTTCTCTTAGTTTCTGGTGTCTGCTGGCCATCCTTGGTGTTCCTTTGCTTGTTAAGTGGCCTCGCACAGCGCCTGTCTTTCCTCTGGGTATGTCTCTGTGTCTTTTCTGCTCTTTTCATAACTCAGAAGGAGTTAGGTTCAGGACCCGCCCTAAAATGGTGTGACTTCATTAGCCTAACAGAGAAAACCCTATTTCCAAAATGATCACATTCACAGGTATAGGTGCCAGGACTTCAGTACGTATTGTGGGGGCACAGTTCAATCCATAACATCTCAAAAACAGACCCGTGGACATGCGTGTCATTTGTGTACAAGGATGGGGGGAAGGCATTCTGGGCTTGACGTGAGGAGGCCTGGGTTCGAGTGCTGGCACACCCTGTTTTCTCCCTGTGTACCTCGTACAGCTCTGGAATAGGGGAGGCGAAGGCTCACAGGCTGGCTCTGAGCCCCTGAGCCCTCCAAAGTGGCAAGGGACCACCAGGACATGACGGTGAACAAGACACACAGCCCCTGCCGCAGGCAGCCCTCAGCGCTGTCGAAAGACAGAAATGTGGACCCTGAGCTAGGAAGGGACATTACAAGTGCATCACAGTGGATGGAACCTGGAGCAGTTGACTGTGGACTCAGCGTCCGGCTGCTTTCGCTCTTCCGCAGCTTCGAGAAGGTTGCCGACCTCTCTAGACCTCAGTCTCCCCCTCTGTGAGATGGGGACATTGTGGCACCCCACCCCATCATGGCGCTGTCTGAGGACTGGACAAGGTGGTGCACATGAGGGCCTTAGACAGCCCGGTGCCCGCCACTCCATAATAACACCCCCACTCTGCACACAGTAAGTGCCCGTGCCTGCCGCTCCCATGATAACGCTCCCGCTCTGCACACAGTAGGTGCCCGGTGCCCACCCCTCCCGTAATAACACTCCCACTCAGACACTGTAGGTGCCTGATGCCTGCTGCTCCCATAATAACACTCCCACTCTGCACACAATAGGTGCCCAGTGCCTGCCCCTCCTGTAATAACGCTCCCACTCTGCGCACAGTAGGTGCCCGCCGCTCCCATAATAACACTCCCACTTGTGAGTATGGTTGACCCAGTGGCGTCGACAGTGGGCTCAAGCATACCAACTTCTGTGAAGATGGCACAGGACCAGAAATATTGTTTCATTCTGTTGTACGTGGGGTCGCTTGAGTCCGAGCCAATTCAGTGGCACCCAGAGAGTAAGAGAAGGGGTGGGGACTGCCTCAGGAAGTGATGCCCAAGCCAAGCTTCGAAGGGGAGATGGCCCCGGTGGGCAGAGACACTCATGAGGGCATCATCATGATGGTGGCCCATCCTTGTTCAGGGCTTTCTGACTTTTAATCCAGACGAGGGCCCCACCACTGAGTGTGTTCACCAGGAAGCTGTGAACCCACTGGTGTGAGCCCAACTCTTAGTGTGAACCCAACTCCCTCCCTGGCCAGCTGGTGACCTTGGGAATGTTTTTTCATTCCTTCCTTCACTCAACAAATATTACTGAGTACTACAAATATTATTGCAAGTTCTAGGCACTGGGGGCTCAGCGGTGAACCGTACAGATGACGTTCTTGTTCTTGTTCTCGTATGGTGCTTCTGCAGCAGCAAGGGGGCTGGTGTCCACAGGAGGGGCTAGGAGAAGAGGCAGAGGGCTGGGGGATGGGGTCAGAAGCCTTGCAGGGCCTCAGAGACTGTCCTAAGACAATTGCATTTACTTCTGAACAAGGCGGGAAGTCACCGGCGTGTTCTGAGTTGGAAAGTGACATGAGTTATGTTTTATAAGGATCCTCCTGGTTTCGGTATAGAGAATGGACAGTAGGGGGCACAGTGGTCCAGGCAAGAGGCGATGGGGGGCTAGCCTAGGATGGCACTGACGGGGCAGTGAGAAGGCGTAGGGTTTGGGTCTCTTGGTAGTCTACTTTCAGTCTCCTCCTTCGTTAAAATGGGGCTAATAAGCTTTCTTCCCATGTTGTTGTTAGGTGCTGTTGAGTCGGATAGTTTAATAAAAAATAATAAATTTCACTGAAACACTGCACAAAAATCTTATAGACAGTCATTTTGGTGTCACCCCCTCTGACAGTGTCACCTGCTGTGGCCCGCATCCTCTGGCCGCCCACTCCCCCCAGTAACTCCACTGCCAGGCCTGTCTTCCGAGGTGCCTCTGAGGGGGTTCGAACCGCCAACCTTTTAGTTAGTAGTCGAGCACTTAATAGTTGCGCCACCCAGTCACCTGAAAATAATAATAGTTAACGTTTATTGAGATCCGCACACCAACTTCCATCTGATGATAATAACTAGCATGTTTTTTATTGTACTTTAGATGAAGGTTTACGGAACAAATAATTTCTCATTAAACAGTTAGTACACATATTGCCCTATGACATTGGTTAACAACCCCACAACATGTCAACACTGTCCTTTCTCAACCTTGAGTTCCCTGTCACCAGCTTTCCTGTCCCCTCCTGCCTTTTAGTCCTTGTCCCTGGACTGTTGTGCCCCTTTAGTCTCATTTTGTTTTATGGGGCTGTCTAATCTTTGGGTGAACGGTGAACGTTGGGAGTCACTTCATTACTGAGCTAAAAGGGTGTCCGGGGGCCATACTCTTGGGGTTTTCTCCAGTCTCTGGAAGGCCAGTAAGTCTGGTCTTTTTTTGTGAGTTAGAATTTTATTCTACATTTTTCTCCAGCTCTGTCTGGGACCCTCTGTTGTGATCCCTGTCAGAGCAGTCAGTGGTGGGAGCCGGGCACCATCTAGTTGTACTGGACTCAGTCTGGTGGAGGCCGTGGTAGTGGTGGTCCATTAGTCCTTTGGACTAATCTTTCCCTTGTATCTTGTTTTCTTCATTCCCCCTTGCTCCCGAAAGGGTGAGACCAGTGTAGTATCTTAGATGGCTGCTTACAGACACTACTCACCAAGGTAGAATGTAGAACATTTTCTTAATAAACTGTGTTATGCCAGTTGAACTAGATGTTCCCCAAGACCATGGTCCCCACAGCCTTCCACCCAGCAATTCGGTCCCTCAGGGAGTTTGGATGTGTCTATGGAGCTTCCATGACCTTCCTTTGTAGAAGTTGTTCTGGCTTCCCCAGTGTTGTGCACTGTCTCCCCTTCACCAAAGTTACCACTTATCTATTGTCTGTTTAGTATTTCCTCCCCTACCCCTCCCATCCCTCATAACCAACAAAGATTGTTTCTCTTTGTGTGTAAACTTTTTCATGAGTTTTTACAGTAGTGGTCTCATACAGTATTTGTCCTTTTGTGATTATTTAACTCAGCATAACGTCCTTCAGTTTCATCCATGTTATGAGATGCTTCACAGATTCATTGTTCTTTATCGTTGCATAATACGCCATTGTGTGTATGTACCATAGTTTATTTATCCATTCATCTGTTGATGGGCATCTAGGTTGTTTCCATCTTTTTGCTATTGTGAACAATGCTGCCATGAACATGGTTGTGCAAACGTCTATTCATGTGATGGCTCTTATTTCTTATTCCTAGGAGTGGAATTGCTGGATCATATGGTATTTCCATCTCTAGCTTTCTAAGGAAGCTCCATATCGTTTTTCAAAATGGTAGTATCAGTTTGCATTGCCACCAGCAGTGCATAAGAGTTCTGATCTCCTCGCAGCCTCTCCAACATTTGTTATTTCCAGTTTTTTTTGATTTGTGCCAGTAATGGTGGGGTGAGATGGTATCTCGTTGTGGTTTTTATTTGCATTTCTCTAATGGCTAGTGATCGCGAGCATTTCCTCATGTGTCTGTTGGCCGCTTCAGTGTCTTCTTTGGTGAAGCGTCTGTTCATTTCCTTTGTCCATTTTTTAATAGGATTATTTGTCTTTTTGTTGTAGAGGTGTTGGAATTTCTTATAGATTTTAGAGATTAGACCTTTTTCTGACTTGTAATGTCAAAAAAAATTTTCACAATCTGTAGGTTCTCTTTTTACTCTTTTGGTGAAGTCTTTTGCTGAGCGTAAGTGTTTAATTTTTAGAAGATCCCAGTAATCTAGCTTATCTTCTGGAGTATGTGTGTTGTTGGTTATGGTTTGTATCCTGTTAATGCCGTGTATTAGGGCCTCTAACATTGATCCTGTTTTTTCTTCTATGAACTTGATAGTTTTTGGCTTTATATTTAGGTCTTTGATCCATTTTGAATTAGTTTTTGTATATGGTGTGAGGTAGGGGTCCTGTTTCATTTTTTTGCAGATGGACATCCAATTTTGCCAGCACAATTTGTTAAAAAGATCGTCTGTGCCCCACTTGATGGATTTGGCCCCTTGTCGATGATCAGGTGACCATTGGTGGGTGGTCTGTGTTCTCAATTCTGTTCCATTAGTCAGCGTTTATCTGTCGTTGTACCAGTACCAGGCAGTTTTGACTACCGTAGTTGTATAGTAGGTTCTGAGGTCAGGTAGTGTGAGTCCTCCAACTTTATTCTTCTTCAGTAGTGCTTTACTTATTCGGGGCTTCTTCTATTTCCATATAAAGTTCATGATTAGTTTTTCCATCTCTTTAAAGAATGTTGTTGGTATTTGGATTGGGTTCGCATTGTATTTGTAAATTGCTTTGGGTAGAATTGTCATTTTCACAATGTTGAGTCTACCTATCCATGAGCATGGTGTGTTTTTCCGTTTATGTAGATCCCTTTGGGTTTCTTGCAGTGGTGTTCTGTAGTTTTCTTTGTATAGGTCTTTTACATCCCTGCTTAGATTTATTCCGAAGTATTTTATTTTTTTAGGGGCTGTTATAAATGGGATTGTTTTCCTGATTTCCTTTTCATTGTTCTCTTTATTGGTATATAGGAATCCAACTGACTTTTGTATGTTTATCTTGTATCCTGCTACTCTGCTGACTCTTTCTATTAGTTCCAGTAGTTTTCTCATGGAGTCTTTTGGGTTTTCTGTGTATAGTATAATATCATCCGCAAATAGGGACAGTTTAACTTCTTCCTTACCAATTTGGATGCTTTTTATTTCTTTTTCTTGCCTTATTGTTCTAGCTAGGACTTCCAGCACAATGTTAAATAAGAGTGGTGATAAAGGGCATCCTTGTCTTGTTCCTGAATAACTAGCGTTTTTTAAGTGCTTGCTGTGTGCTCTGTGACGGCATTGGTGGTTCAGTGGTAGAATTCTCAGCTCCCATGTGGGAGACCTGGGTTCAAGTCCCAGACAGTGCACCCCATGTGCAGCCACCACTCCTCTGTCAGTGGAAGCTTAGGTGTTGTTATGATGCTGAGCAGGTTTCAGGGGAGCTTCCAGACCAAGATGGACTAGGAAAAAAGGCCTGACAATCTATTTCTGAAAATCAGCCAGTGAAAACCCTATGGAGCATAATGGTAGAAAATTGGGATTTCCAGAGGCTGGAAGAAAGTGTAAATCACTCCCGTATTTTAAAACTATTTCTTATTGTGAAATATGACACACAAAAAACAAAACAAACCCATCATTATCAAGTCAATTCGAACTCATAGCGATCCTATAGGACAGAGTAGAACTGCCCCATAGGGTTTCCAAGTTTGTGAATCTTTGCAGAAGCTGACTGTCACATCATTCTTCTGCGAAGCAGCTGATGGGTTTGAACTGCCGACCTTCGGGTTAGCAGCTGGGCACTTAACCACTATGCCACCAAGGCTCCTTGAAATATGACAAACACATGAATAGATGGATTAAACGTAAGCTTAATCAGCTGCCGTCGAGTCAGCTGTGACTCATGGTGACCCCATGTGTGTCAGAGTAGGACTGTGCTCCATAGGGTTTTCAATGACTGCTTTTTTTCGGAAGTAGATTGCCAGGCCTCTTTTCCGAGGCTCCTCTGGGTGAACTCGAACCTCCAACCCTTTGGTTAGCAGCTGAGCACATTAGCTGCGTGCATCACCAGGGACTCCAAACATAAGCTTACAGATGAACAATTGATTGTAAAGCAAACATCCATGAAACCACCACCCAGGTCAAGAGAGAGAATTTAGCCAAGACCTCAGAACTCCCTCTGTCTCCTCCTACTCCCAACCCTTCCCTGCTCCCAGGAGCCATTATCCTGGCTTTTATGGAAACCAGGCTTTTGCTCCTATTTATTGTTTTACACCTAAGTGTACCTCCCCGAACACTGTGGTGTAACTTTGCCTGATCTTGAGCTTTATATAAGTGGAAGAACACAGCATGTACTCTTTCATACCAAGCTTCTATCACTCGGAGCCCTGGTGACTCGGTGGTTAAGCGTTCGGCTGCTAAACAAAAGGTCAGCAGTTCAAATCCACCAGCCACTCCTTGGAAACCATATGGGGCAGTTCTACTCTGTCCTACAGGGTTGCTGTGAGTCAGAATCAACTCGGCGGCAACGGGTTTGGTTTTTTGGTTTCTATCACTCAATGTCACACTTGTGAGATTCATCTGTGCTGTTGAGTATAACAGTGTCCAGTCTTCCTCATTGCTGTGTAATATTCCAGTGTATAAATACAGCATTGTTATCTGTCCATTCTACCATTGATGGATATTTGCATGGCTTCTGATTTTAGAATTAATTACACATTTTGCTGACATGAACTTTCTAGTAGACACCTCCTGGTACATATGTACAGATGTTTCTCTTGGGTATAAACCAAGGAATGGAATTGTTGAGTCAAAGAGTGTTTTCTGGAGAAACAGAACCAATACCAGTTGCGTGTGTGTGTGTGTGTGTGTGTGTGTGTGTGTGTGTGTGTGTGTGTGTGTCTGTATATATAGTTGTTGTCTTTTGCTGTCAACTCGATTCCAACACATAATAACCCCATGTAACATGTGCTACAGAGTAGAACTGCTCCATAGGGTTTTCTTAGCTGTAATCTTTACAGAAGCAGATGGCCAGGCCTTTTCTTCCATGGTGTTGTTGGGTGGGTTCAAATTGCCAATCTTTCAGTTACTAGCTGAGTGCAAACTGTTTGCGCCACCCAGGGACCACCCAGAGACCATATAGATAGATGGATAGATGGATAGAGAGAGAAAAAGAGATTTATTTTAAGTAAATGGCTCACATAGTTGTGGAGGCTAGCAAGCCTGAAATCTGTAGAGCAGGCCAGCAGGCTGGAAATTCAGGAAGAAGCTCTTGTCAAAGTCTTCAGTTTGAAATTCGTAGGGCAGGATAGTGGGCTGGAAACTCGGTAGGATTTCTGTGTTGCAGTCCTGAGGCCGATTTCCTTCCTTCTGGAAGCTCTAATTTTTGCTCTTAAGTCCTTCAACTGATTGGGTGAGGCCCACCCACATTATGGAGGGTAATCTACTTTCTTAATTAAGGTCAACTGATTGTAAATGTTGATCACATCTAAATAACTTCACAGCAACATCTAGACTAGTGTTTAACCAGACAACTGGGCATAATTTGCCCCAGCCAAGTTGACGCATAAGATTATTCATCACAAACAGTATGTGTAGTTTTATTTTAGCCTATAGTATTAGTGACATGTCTATCAATTTTGATATTTTAATTTTATAGATCAATTTGGGGAAATGAATATCTTTACAAGATCAAGTCTTCCAGTCCATAAACGTGGTATATATCTACACTAGTTTAGGTCTTGTTTTATTTAATTTTTCTTAATTTTTTGTGATTTCCACCATTAAGTATATGGTTTGCTAGAGTTTTTATCAGATTAAGGTTTCCTTTTATTCCTGATTTGTGAAGAGCGCCTCTCATGTGTTTAGATTTGTTGTTGTGCTGTTTTTGTTAGGCGCCGTCAAGTCACTTCTGACTCACAGCGACCTTTTGCACAACAGAATGAAACACTGCCTGGTCCTGCGTCATCCTCACGATCATTGCTCTGTGTGATCTCATTGTTGCAGCCATGGTGTCAGTCCGTCTGGTTGAGGGTCTTCCTCTTTTTTGCTGACTCTCTAGCATTCAGGTTTAATTTTGTAAAATGATTTTTTCTTCATCTACTGAGATAATCATGACATTTTTCTCCTCTGTTCTGTTAATGTGGCAAGTTGTATTGATTTGGGTAATGCTATTAAGTGCATACTAATTTAAGACTTATTTCACCCTGGTGAATCAAACCTTTCAGCATCATAAAGTAACCCCCTTTTTTAAAGAAAAGACTACAGGTAGTCCTCGACTTACAACGTAATCGAGTTATGACAAACTGCACCTAGAGCTGTCCATTTTTTTGGTACATCTTATCGTAAGTAATATGTACTACATACAATGTTGCAGCACATAATTTGCTAATTTTATCATTTTCAGATGTTCACTCGAAGTTGTTCAGTTTTATAATTCACTGTTCAAAACACTGTCATGTTTTAAAATGAAAACTAAAAAAAAAAGGGTATTTGACTTACGTCAGAACCAACTTACGATGGGATCCCATCGTAAATTGGGTACCACCTATGTTTTATCTACTATTTATGTAGCAAGCAGTGACCCTACGTTTAGTAGATACTGGCCATACCCTTATTCATTCATTGTTAAAAATACATTTACCTGAGTAGCATCATGGTTAAGAGCATGGGTGCTGGAGCTGAGTGCCTGGGACCCTGTGTAAACTTGTGCAATTTATTTAATCTCTCTTTTACATTTACAGGTGAGGACTTGGTTTCCTCATCTGTAAATGTCTTTCATCAACTTTGGAAAAATTCTCAGGCATTATCTCTTCAAATACTGCTTCTGCTTAGATTCTCCCTTCTCTGCTTCTGGCACTCCAGTTACACATGTTGAGCCTTTTCGTTGTATTTTTTATGACTTTATCTTCTCTTCTATATTTTACATTCTGTAGTCTCTCCTTGCTTTGTTCTGGATAGTTTCTTCTGATGTATCTTTCAATACACTAATTCTCTCTTTAGCAGCATCCAAACTGCAATTAAACCTATATGTTGAGTTCGTATGTTTCAAATGGTATTTTTCAATTTTAAATTTCTAGTTGGAAGAGAATCCCTGGGTGGTGCAAATGGTTTGCTCTAGGCAACTAACCAAAAGGTTGGTGGTTCAAACCCACCCAGTGGCACTGAGGAAGAAATGCCTGGCAATCTGCTTCTGTAAGGATTACAGCCAAGAAATCCCTGTGGAGCTCAGTTCTCTGTAACACATGGGGTCGTCCTGAGTCGAAATTGATTTGATGGCATTTTTTTTTTTTTTGATTTGTTTGGTTTTTTGTTCTTTTCACCTGAGTAATGTTACTTTTTATGGTTGCCAGTTTCTTCCTTAAAGGTTTGAAATTGGCTTTTGACTTCATTAGCATAGTAATCATCAATACTTTAAAGTCTATATTTTGAAACGACACCTAACAACCCAGCAACATAGTCCGAACTTGCACATTTGTTTGTAGAAATATTTTCAGGCATACAAAGACATTCTCCCTCGAAGATTTTGTTTTGTTTCTGCCAGATGACTGGGTCTCTAGTGATCCACAGCCATCTTAATTCAATGTCAGGCTTAAAATATCCTGAGCATCCCAGATGACGACTCAGGGTTGCAGTCTGTCTAAACCAGTTTATGCTGAATTCCTTCCATTTCACTCGTATTTCTCCAGTGCAGCGTTTTGGGTCCCAACCCAAAGAGTAAGATGGTTTTCCAGGCGTCACCCATGGTGCACCATGAACTCCAACTTCTGTCCCTGACTGCTTGGGGGCTGTCAGAAGTGCTGCCCAGCTGTTCAACCCTCTCCTCTGGACTGACCAACACCTCCTAGGGAAAGGCAGCTCCAGAACTTGGTGTCTTCTCCCAGATCTTGGCTGCTGTTCTTCACTGTATTATTAGCTCTTTGGAACTTTTATGAAGATTTTATCAAAGATCATTTTGTCCACTTGTTTTCGTTTGTCCTGAGCAGATGTATTGGTTCAATCACCTGATATGCCATTATCAGAAGTGAGGGTCTCTGTAAATCTTTTCTTGGAATGCAGGTCCCAGTGCCCTGTCAAAGAAACCTGGTGGTACAGTGGTTAAATGCGTGGTTGATGAGCGAAAAGTCGAACCCACCAGCCACTCCGCAGAAGAAAAGATCTGGCGATCTGTTCGCATAAAGATTACAGCCTAGGAAAACCCATGGGGCAGTTCTCCTCTGCGCTGTGAGGTTGCTGTGTGTTGGAATAGACTCGACGGCATACAACAACAAGAACAATGCACTGTCATGTCATTGTATTGTGAACTCAGGGTCTCCAGCGCTGAGAAGGCCGCTTTATCACCAGGCCTGGTTACACGCAATGTGGTTTATGCTGCACACCTGCTTTCCTTCTGGGAGTCGGGAGTTTTCGTGTGTGTTAGGCAGAGGGTACCCACATGACCAGCCCCCAAGAAAAGCCCTGGTCACTGGGTCTCCAGTGTGCTTCCCTGGCGGACAACACTTCACACGTGTTGTCACAATTAGAGCCTTTAGTATGGATTATACCTCGACATAAAGAAATAAAAAATCCTCACAACTGGGGCCACATAAACCAGAGACTTCATCAGCCTGAGACCAGAACTACATGGTGCCTGGCTACCACCAATGACCGCCCTGACAGGGAACACAACAGAGAGTCCCGGATGGAGCAGGAGAAAGGTGGGGTGCGGGACTCAAATTCTAGTAAGAAGACCAGACCGAATGGTCTGACTGAGACTGGAGGAACCCCAGAAAGCACGGCCCCTGGATTCTCTATCAGCCCAGAACTAAAACAATTTCTGAGGCCAGCTCTTCAGACAGGGATTGGAGTGGATTTTGGGACATAAAGTGATACTCATGAGGAGTGTGCCTCTTAGCTCGAGTAGATACAAGAGACTAAATGGGCAGCTTCTGTCCGGAGGTGAGATGGGAACGCAGAGAGGGTTAGGAGCTGGTTGAATGGACATGGGGAATCGGGTGGAAAGAAGGAGTGTGCCGTTACAGTATGGGGAGAGCACTTAGAGTCACATAACAATGTATGTATAAATTTTTGTATGGAAAAAATTTAGAAAAATCCTCACAACTGGACCTGTAAGCAACATCATGATAAATGGAGAAAAGATTGAAGTTGTCAAGGATTTCATTTTACTTGGGTCCATAATCAACACCCATGGAAGCAGCAGTCAAGAAATCAAACAACATATTGCATTGGGCAAATCTGCTACAAAAGACCCCTTTGAAGTGTTACAAAGCAAAGATGTCACTTTAAGGATTAAGGGGCGCCTGATCTAAGCTATGGTATTTTCAGTTGCCTTATATGCATGCCCACCAGACATCTGTCAGTTTGTCGTACTATGGAGGCTTGTGTGTTGCTATGATACTGAAAGCTTTCCCACTGGTATTTCAAACAACAGCAGGGTCACCCTTGGTGGACAGGTTTCAGCGGAGATTCCAGACTAAGATGGAGTAGGAAGAAAGACCTGGTGGACTACTTGTGAAAAAATTGGTTAGTGAAAACCTTATGAATAGCAGCAAAACATTGTCTGATATAGTGCCAGAAAATGAGCCCCTCAGGTTGTAAGACACTCAAAATACAACCAGGGAAGAGCTGCCTCCTCAAAGCAGAGTTGACATTCATGACATGAGTGGAGTAAAGCTTTTGGGACCTTCATTTGCTGATGTGGCATGACTCAAAATGAGATGAAACAGCTGCAAACATCCATTAATAATAGAAACATGGAATGTATGAAGTATAAATCTAGGAAAATTGAAAGTCATCAAAAATGAAATGGAACACATAAACATCGATATCCTAGGCATTAGTGAGCTGAAATGGACTGGTATTGGCCGTTTTGAATCGGACAGTCATATGGTCTACTATGCCTGAAATGACAAATTGAAAAGGAATAGTGTTGCATTCATTGTCAAAAAGAACATTTCAAGATCTATCCTGAAGTACAATGCTGTCAGTGATAGGATAACATCCATATGCCTACAAGGAAGACAAGTTAATATGACTGTTATTCACAGGGGAAGTCAGCACAACTGGACTAAATCAAAAGCTAAGAAATTTCCTGAACACAACCAGAAACTTCAAGGGACAGTGTAGCAGGGGCAGGGGTCTGCGAACAGTGGTTTCAGGGGACATCTAGGTCAATTGGCATAACAAAGTTTATTAAGAAAATGTTCTGCACTTTGATGAGTGGCGGCTGGGGTCTTAAAAGCCAGCGAGCAGCCATCTAAGATGCATCAGTTGGTCCCAACCTATTTGGAGTAAAGGAGAATGAAGAACACCAAAGACGTAAGGAAAATATTAGCCCAAGAGACAAAAGGGGCCACATAAAACAGAGACTCCATCAGCCTGAGACCAGAAGAACTAGATGGTACCCAGCTACCACCAATGACCCCCCTGACAGGGAACACAACAGAGAGTCCCTGACGGAGCAGGAGAAAAGTGGGGTGCAGAACTCAAATTCTAGTAAAAAGACCAGACTTAATGGTCTAACTGAGAATGGAGGAACCCCAGAAGACATGGCCCCCGGACTCTCTGTTAACCCAGAACTAAAACCATTCCCAAAGCCAACTCTTCAGACAAAGATTAGACTGGACTATAAGACATAAAATGATACTTGTGAAGAGTGTGCTTCTTATTTCAAGTAGATACATGAGACTAATTGAGCAGCTCCTGTCCGGAGGCGAGATAAGAAGGCAGAAAGGGATAGGAGCTAGTTGAATGGTCACGGGAAATCAGGGGTACAAAGGAGGAGTGTGCGGTCACATTATAGGGATAGCAACTAGGGTCACATAATGGTGGTGTCTAAATTTTTGTATGAGAAACTAACTTGAGCTGTAAACTTTCACCTAAAGCACAATTAAAAAACAAGACTATTATTCAAATTTACACACCAACCAGTAAAGCCAACAATGAAGAAATTGAATATTTTTACCAACTTCTCCAGTCTGAAATTGATCAAACTACATAATCAACGCCCATGGAAGCAGCAGTCAGGAAATCAAACAGCATATTGCATTGGGCAAATCTGCTGTAAAAGACCTTTTTAAAGTGTTAAAAATGTCACTTCTGAGTACTAAGGTGCACCTGACTGAAGCCATGGTGTTTTCAATCACTTCATATGCCCGTGAAAGCTGGACAATTAATAAGGAAGACGGAAGAGGAATGGACACTTCTGAATTGTGGTGTTGGCAAAGAATATTGAATATACCATGGACTGCCAAAAGAACAAACAAATGTGTCTTGGAAGAAGTACAGCCAGAATGCTCCTTGGAAGTGAGGATGGTGAGACTTCATCTCACATACTTTGGACATGTTATCAGGCGAGACCAGTCCCGGAGAAGGACATCTTGCTTGATAAAGTAAAGGGTCAGTGAAAAAGAGGAAGACCCTCAACAAGATGAATTGACACAGTGGCTGCAATGATGGACTCAAGAATAACAATGATTGTCAGGATGACGCAGGACTGAGCAATGTTTTGTTCTGTTGTACGCAGGGTCACTATGAGTTGGAACCTACTTGAAGGCACCTAACAACAACATACTCATGCGAAAGCTGGACGATGAATAAGGAGGAACAAAGAATTGTTGCATTTGAATTATGGTGCTGGCAAAGAATATTGGGTGTATACAATGGACTGCCAGAAGAACGAACAAATCTGTCTTGGAAAAAGTACAGCCAGAATGCTCCTTAGAAGTGAGGATGAGGAGACTTTATCTCTCGTACTTTGGACACGTTATCAAGAGGGACCAGTCCGTGGAGAAGGTGGTAAAGTAAAGGGTCATCGAAAAAGAGAAAGACCCTCAACGAGATGGAATGACACAGTGGCTGCAACAAAGGGCTTAAGCATAACAACAATTGTGAGGATGACTCAGGACCGAGCAGTGTTTCGTTCTGTTGTGCAGGAGTCACTATGAATTGGAACCAACTCAGCAGCAGCTAACAACAACATCAGGTGCTTCTGCCTGGTTTTCACTGGACATTGTCCTATGTGCCTCTTCCGTTTGTTGATTTTGCTTTATATCCATTGGCTATGATAAATCTTGGCTGTGGGTACGACTATTCGCTGACTTCCGTGACCTTCCCAGTAAATCCTCAAATCTGGGGGGGATCTTGGGGCCCCCGACCTCGGTATCCTTCATCAGTTACTACCTCTCCTTGTACTTGCTACCCTCTGGGGTCATAGGTTGTTTGTCCTTCTAAAGGACTACCATGAGGTTTCTTAAGAACAAAGTCTTATCTTACTACCTTTGCATCTATAGGGCCTATCAGGGTACCTGGCAAATAGCAGGTAATAATAATTATACTTTTTAATAATTAGGACTTGTTACCAGTGCCAGACAATGTCATAAGCACGTTTCTTGTATAATCTTATTCAATCCTTATACCAACTCAATGCAGATGTTCTATTATAATCACCCCCATTTTACAGATGAGAAAACTTAGGCACTGAGACTATAAGTAAGTTGAACAAGGTACCATAGTTTGTAGGTAGTGGGCCCTTGCCATCAGACTCTGGGATTCATGCTCTTAACCTGTAGGATACATAGATAATAGGATTTTTTTAAATGAAAAATGGAAGAACGTATCTTCAGCATCTAGTATAGCGTACGTAGGTAATAATCAGTGTGCTTAATGAGTGTAAAGTTGAATTTAATTCAAACCCAGAAGAAATGCTATGCTCTGAGAAGCTTGTGGCCAAGCCAGAATGCCATGTGAAAGCATAGGAATGAATGCAAGCTATAGAGACAGGCAGTGAATTCATGGGGTGGCTGCCTACGGGGAGGATAGGAGGGGGAAGAATGGAATTTCTGGGGAACATGAAGGACTCCAACTTTACTTAGAAGATTTAGTATTTTTAGTTTAGACAAACGAAATCTGAGTAGTGGAGTCACAGCTTTTTATTATATTATCTGTGAGAGTTTTTTCCCTACAACTTAAAGAAATAATCTTTGTAAAGAGACTATCCATCACCTTGGGGCAGGAGGAGACCGGATGAAGATACCAGAAAGGTGAGAGGTGAGGCAGGACAACAGGGGCCCCGTTCTGAAACACCACAAAGCTCTGCTAGGTAATTTTGATTGTGATGGTATCTTAGACTCCTGAGGGAGCTGTAACACCAGTCCCACAAGTGGGTGGCTTTAAAGAACAGGAATTTATTTTCTCATACTTCTGGAGGCTAGAAGTCCAAATTGGGATCTTGGCCATGTCTATTCCTTCCTTTTCGGCAGCCCCTGGCATTCCTGGGTTCCTGGGAGTTCCTTGGCTTGTAGATAGTCCTCACATGGCGTCTGTCTTCCCATTGTGTGAGTCTGCATCTATTCTGCTCTGTTTATAGCTCAGAAGTGATTAGGTTTAGGATCCACCCTACACAGGTAAGGCCTCATTAACATAACAAAAGAAAAACCCTATTTCCAAACAGGGTCATATTTACAGGTACAGATTCCAACACATATTTTGGGAGTACGCAATTCAATCCATAACAGATGGTAATAGGTCTGCAAAAGTGTTTGAGCCTGGGTGGACTCATAATAAGATCTGTGGTTCACCCACATAACTAGCCTGAGTGTGTGGATGCGGGGGAGGCAGAGAGATCCATGAGAGGTTGTGAAAATCATCTAGATGGTGACTGAAGGAAGACCCGGAGGGTCTTTGAGAGGAGACATCAGAGGTTAATGGCATGGCAGGTCAGGAGGGAAGACTTGGAACTTGCTTCAGGTAGGGGGCATTTCCCAAGATGTATGGGTTCCTCTGGAAAGCCTTTTGGTCAGGGCTGTGCCTTGCAGGCAGCGTGTGGTAGAGGGGCCGAGGAAAGTGCATGACCCTGCACAGTGTGAGAGCATGACTGTAACCCACCGTGTGGTTCTCCGCCTCAGGAGCTGTACCACAGCACTGTCGGAACTTTCCAGAAGCTTGTGGACGTCCTGTTCCTCCAGACACTCTCGGATGTGACCGGCCTCTCCCAGGCAGAGTGTGAATATTTGAGACAAGAGGTCCAGGAGAATGCCGCCCGACAGCTGGGGAAGTCAGACCGCTTCCGGAAACAGCAGTGGAAACTCTTTCAAGATGTCCAGGAGCAAGAGAAGCAGGTACGGGCATTTTGTAAAACAGGGTCTAGAGTCAGCATTACAACACCAAGAGAGTGGGGTAAGAGAGCTGAGCCCTTGTCACCCAGGACACGAAGTCAGTAGGTAATGTCTTAAGTTGATCAATCAAGAAAGAGCAGCAACCAACAGCTATTGGTGGTTACCACAGTGGAGGCGAGGGGTGCACAGAGGATGTCATTGCTTGGGGGGCACTGAGCTTCTTTCTGTTAAGGGCAATGGAAAAGTTTGGAAATGGACTGTGGTGATGGTTGTACAACATGATGAACACAATTAATGTCACTCCGTTGTACATGTAAAAAATGTGGAGATAGCAAATTTTTGTTACACATATATATTATCGTTGTTAGCTGCCATGAGTCAGTTCCAACTCAGGGCGTCCCCATGTGTGCAGAGCAGAACTGCTCCATAGGGTTTTCAAGGCTGTGACCTTTTGGAAGCAGATCACTAAGCCTGTCTTCCAAGGCGCCTCTGGGTGATTTTGAACTGACAACATTTTCTTTAGCAGCGGAGCACTTAATCATTGCACCTCTCCCCCTCCCCCTCCCCTCTCC
>NW_004444047.1:7381593-7395362 GCF_000243295.1 Trichechus manatus latirostris | reverse complement strand
CCTTCCCTCTCTCTCTATATATATAAACTCATTGCCGTCAAGTGGATCCGGACATATAGTGACCCTAAACGACAGAGTAGAACTGCCCCATAGGGTTTCCAAGGAGCAGCTGGTGGTTTCGAACTTCCGACCTTTTGGTTAGTGGCCGAGCTCTTAAGCCACCACACCACCAGGGCTCCACAATAAAAGAGGAAAAAAAAAAATCTAGCAAAGCATGTTATTTACAATGATGGAAGTGAATAGTCAACAAAATGACGACAGAAAAGGATGTGATTCAAAGAGAAAAGGACTCGGTCGGGAGGAGTTGCCCACATGGCGACTGGATTTTCAGTGAGAGTCTATCTGATGGTTGAAACCATGTAGATGTGCGGTAGACAGAATAATGTTCCCCCAGAGATGTCCACATCCTACTCCTGGAAACCAGTGACTGTGTTACCTTATACAGCAAAGGGGACTTTGCAGGTGTGATTAAGGATTCTGAGATTTTTTTCTGGATTATCCAGTGGTCCCAGTGTAATCACAAGGGTCCTTGTAAGGGGAAGGGTCAAAGTCAGAGGAGGCCACATGATGATGGAAGCAGAGGTTGGAGTGATGTGACCACGAGCCAAGGAATGCAGGTGGAAAAGGCGAGAAAACCGGTTCTCCCCCAGAGCCTCTAGGAAGAAAGCAGCTGTGCTGACACCTTGATTTTAGCCCCGTCGGGCCCTTTTCAGGAAGAACCAGTCCCTGGAGAGGGACTTCATGCTCGGGAAAGTAGAGTGTCAGCGAAAAAGAGGAAGACCCTCAATGAGATGGATTGACACAGTGGCTGCAACGATGGGCTCAAGCATAACAATTGTGAGGATGGTGCAGGACCAGGCAGCGTTTTATTCTGTTGTACATAGATAGGGTCGCTATGAGTCGGGACCAACTCAGCAGCACCTAACACACACGCAGATGGGAAAAGGTATTCACGTTAGTATGCTTCAGGGGAGAAAGACCTGGCCATCTGCTCCTGTAAAGATCGTAGCCTAGAGAACCTTATAGGGCAGTTCTACTCTGTTACGTGGGGCCGCTGTGACTCAGCATTGATTCTGTTGCACCTAACAACAACCACATTTTGGACTTCTGACCTCTAGAACTGCAAGATAGTAACTTTGCATTGTTTTAAACCACTAAGTTTGTGGTAATGGGTTACAACAGCAGTGTTATTTTTGGGTGCTGTGGAGTTGATTCTGACTCATAGCGACTCCATGTGACAGTAGAACTGCCCCACAGGGGTTCCTAGGTTGTAATGTTTATGGGAGCAGATCACCAGGTCTTTCTCCCACGGAGCCATTGGGTGGGTACAAACTGCCAGCCTTTTGGCTAGCAGCTGAGCGCTTAATTATTGTGCCACCAGGGTTCCTTATAGCAACAATAGGAAATACAATATACATTAATTTTATTTTTAAAAAATTAAATACTGTAAAAGAAAAAATTTTCCAAATGTGACAGATACCAAAACTGCCTGGGTTTCCTTTCTCTGAGCTGTCCTCCAGTCTACCCGCTACTCCCCGCGAGTGGCCATCCAGTCACCTCCCACTCATGACAACACCACGTGTGTCAGAATAGAACTCCTCTGTAGCATTTTCTTGTCTGTATTGCTTATGGAAGCAGATCACCAGGCATTTCTTCCATGGCACCACTGCATGGATTTGAACTGCCAACCTTTAGGTTAGTAGCCAAGCGCAGAGCATTTGTGCCACTCATTGACCTGGCTGTAAAACTCACATGCTCAGATCCTGGTATCCCTTACAGCTAGCAATGGCTGAGTGGACAGTCCTGGCCTGTGAGATGAGGCGTAGAATCTTGTCCAAGAACTACCAAGTGTTGCTGGGAGGAAATCTCCTCCTCATCCTTGCCTCTTCTTCCTACCTGCACAAGCCTTCTTTTGACTTTGAGGCTTCATCTGACCGAGAGCAGAGGCTGATGTGCAGAGGATGGTGGAGGAGAGAGGTGGACAGCTCCCCGGATCACATGGCCGAGATGCTTTATCAGACCGGACAGCCCACTCCTAGATGCCCATTATGAGAAACAACCTCTGTTTCTTTCTTTCTCTTTTCCTTCCTTTTTTTTTTTTCTTATTGTGGTGAAAACATACACAGCAAAACATACACCAATTCAACAACGTCTACGGGTACAATTCGGGGACATTGATCACACTCTTCAAGTTGTGCAGCCATTCTCGCTATCATTTTCCAAATTATCCCCCCACCATTAACAGAAACATAAATTCACTGCTCCCTAAGCTAAAGCTCCCCCTGCCCCCCTTGCTGCCACTCCTGATAACCACTGATAGTCTTTGGCTGCTATGTATTTGCTATAGAGCCTGGTGCCACAACAGTCAAGCGCTCTGCTGCTAACCCAAAGGTTGGCGGTTTGAACTCTCCCAGCAGCTCCATGGGAGAAAAGACCTGGCTCTGCTCCTGTAAAGATTACAACCTAGACCGCTTCTGTCCAGAGATGGGATGAGACGGCAGAGAGGGTCAGGAGCTGGTTGAACGGACGCGGGAAATGCAGGGTGGGAAGGAGGAGTGTGCTGTCACAGTATAGGGAGAGCAATTAGGGTCACATAACGATGTATGTATAAATTTTTGTATGAGAGACTAACTTGAATTATAAACTTAAAGTACAACAATAAAATTAAAAAATAAAAAAGATTACAGCCTACAAAACCCTATGGGGAGGTTCTCCTCTGTCACATGGGGTCGCTATGAGTCAGAATCAACTCGACAACACCCCGTGACAGCAGCAGAAAGTACAAAGGAGGCAGAGGAAAGTTCTTTGCAAACACAAGGCCAGTCAGAGCCATGGGGACAGGAACATGGCCTGGTTTCCTGCTTGTCCCAGTTAGGAGACCACCTTCTCATTCGGCTCTGTCCCCTGTAAGCTTCACCATGTTCCCCTGTCACAGGTAACGTGTGCATCACCTGCATTTGACTGTAAGTTCATTGAGGACAGCAACCCTGCTTTTCTATATTTGTTATTGCTGTCAACTGCTGTGGAGTCCACCCCTGACTCACGGCAGCCCCATGCACAACAGAATAAATCCCTGCCCGGTCCCATGCCATACCTGTGATTGGCTGCAGCTCAGACCATTGTGATCCACAGACTTTTCACTGGCTGATTTTCAGAAGTAGATCACCAGGCCTTTCCTCCTAGCCTGTCTTAGTCTGCAAGATCTGCTGAAACCTGTTCAGCATTACAGGAACACACAAATCACCACTGACAGATGGGTGGTCGCTGTGCATGAGGTGCATGGGCTGGGAATGGAACATGGGCCTCCCTCACGGGAGACGAGAATTTTACCACTAAACCACCAATTTGACCTCTTTCATATTTACATTTCCTTATTCAAAGCCCAGTGCCTGGGCTATGAGAAATACTCAGGTCCCCGGAAGACGTGGCCTCCGGACTTTCTGTCGGCCCAAAACTAAAACCATTCCCGAGGCCAACTCTTCAGACAAAGATTAGACTGGACTATGGGATGTAAAATGATACTCACGAAGAGTGTGCTTCTTAGCTCAAGTAGATACATGAGACTAAATGGGCAGCTTCTGTCCGGAGCTGAGATGAGAAGGCAGAGAGGGTCAGGAGCTGGCTGAATGGACACGGGAAATCCAGGTGGAAAGGAGGAGTGTGCTGTCACAGTATAGGGAGAGCAGTTAGGGTCACATAGCAATGTATGTATAAATTCTTGTGTAAGAGACTAACTTGAATTGTAAACTTTTACTTAAAGCACAACAATTTAAAAAAAAAAAAAACCCTCAGGGAAAAAAAAAAAAACCCCTCAGGAGAACTCTGCAGCATTTCCAGCAAGAGTAATGCAGCTTTAGAAATAATCACTCGTAGTGACCCTGTAGGACAGAGTAGAACTGCCCCATATGGTTTCCAGGGAGTGGCTGTTGGATTTGAACCTCCTGTCTTTCGGTTAGCAGCCGAGCTCTTAACCACTGTGCCACCAGCTAGCCAGAAATTATTAGAGTCTTTGACCCTTTTTTCTTCCAAGTGGTCTAAATGAAGCAAATTCATCCAATTCACACCGAGCCCTGGGCCCAGTTAATTTCCCCAGGCCGGTGAATTCACAGTCTCTGGGTCCGGGACCTGGCAGCGTGGTTTAGAAAGCTCCCCAGGGGCATCTAATGTGTCTCTGGTGTGGATCACCAAGTGGGTATGAGGGCCTTTTAGAGGCAGCTGTGGTTTTGTAGGAAGGCCTCTCACCTTGGAAGACAAAGTCCTGTGTTTGGGCCAGAGGCCAGAGCAAGAGCATTAACGGGATGAGTGGCTTCAGCTGGATAGAGACCTCTGCAACTATGATTTTGTACAACTTGCTAAATGTCTCGGAACCCCCCTGCTTCTGCGTCTGAAAAATAGGGATGGAGGGAGCCAGCAGGGCTTCTGTGGGATAATGCACGTTCAGACCTTTCACATGGTGTCCTTCTGATAACTTCATGGTTTAGATTTCCTGCTTGACAATGAAGAAATCCATAATTTGATTTCTGATAAATGAATAGCAGAAACCCTGACTCATCTAAAACTCTCTGCTTACGATTCGTCAATTATTTAGGCAAACGTCAGACTATACATAGCTTCTGTTTTTTATGGTTATTTACTTATAGTGTGTGTATATGGGTGTGAATTTTCCTTGACTTGTGGGGAACCTTTTCAAGAGGAGTTTGGCATGCAAGAAGCAAGCAGAAGAGGTACTGACCTCATCAACTAATTAAATAAGCTGACCTCAGACTTTTCTCAAGGTGTGTGTCATAATCCTTTTACAGATTGATTGCTAAATTGCTTTAAATTACCACAAGATATGTAGAGACCCATGTTCTCTTACACTTACCATGTTTCCTCACTGATGGAAAAATGAGAAATGAACTTTCTGTGGTTCAGATGAATATTTAGTTATGAGAAGAAAAACACCAATAAACCTATTCGCGGTAAGTCAAAAGCACACCCATCCTACTAATTGCCTTTCCCAAGAGATTTTCTGCACCAAAAATCAAAAACCAAAGCCATTACCATCAAGTCGATTCTGACTCATGGCAACCCAAAAAGATGCTCCATAGGGTTTTCTTGGCTGTTATCTTTACCGGAAGCAGATGTCAAGCCTTTTACACAACGGACCTTGTTAATGTCATATCCTGTTTCTTGGAGAAGTTGCTAGGAATTCTGGAAATTATCAATTGTATGATTACAACAAGTCTTAAAATGGTGTTTCTCAAAATGTGATCAATTGTAATGACGGTTGCTGGGCTTCTCTCCAGCCTGCTTGTGGTTGGCAGAATAATGGTTCCTCAAAGATGTCTATATCGTAATTCCAAGAACTTGTGAATATGTTACCTTACATGGCAAAGGTATCTCTTGGCAGGTGTGATTAAGTTAAAGATCCTGAGATGGAGAATCTTATCTGTTTTGTTCACTGATAGATTCCAAGTACCTAGAACAGTGCCTGACACATAATAAAAGCACAGCAAATATTTATTGAATGAATTGTTCGATGCATTGCTGAATGTGTGATCTTGAGCAAATTACTTAGCCTCTCTGTGCCTTAGTTTCCTCATCTGTAGGATGGGGATAATTATAGTATTGACTTAATAATGTTTTTAGGATGATTGAGATAATGCAAGTAAAAGATTTACAGCAATATCCAAAAAAAAAAAAAAAAAAGCCCCATTGCCATCCAGTTGATTCCAACTCATGGTAACCTCCTGTGTTACAGAGTAGAACTGTTCCATAGGGTTTTCTTGGCAGTAATCTTTACAGAAGCAGATTGCCAGGCCTTTCTTCTGCAGTGCCACTGGGTGGGTTCAAACTGTCAACCTTTAGGTTAGTAGTCGAGCACAAATGCCTAAAAACCAAACCTGTTGCCATCGAGTCAATTCCAGCTCATAGCGACCCTATAGGACAGAGTAGAACTGCCCCATAGGGTTTCCAAGGAATGCCTGGTGGATTCAAACTGCTGACCTTTTGGTTAGCAGCCGTAGCTCTTAACCACCACACCACCAGAGTTTCTACACAAATACCTAGCATGTAGTAAATGCTAGACATATACCCACCCTCCAACCTTTTTATCAATTCTGACATGAACCCTCCCTCCCACAGCACTGTTTCTCTACTGGGTTCGATAATTCTTTGCAATGGCCATGCAGAACTCACAGACCATACTTACAGTTAAGTGGTTTATTAAGGAAGTAATAGGGCACAACTCAGGATCAGGATCAGGAAGCATGTAGGCAAAGTCCCCCTTCTTCACTGCAGGACAGCTCTCTTGGCCATGCGGTTCTCTCCTCTCTCTTTCTCTCTCAGGACAGGCCTCCATAACCCTGACACAAAAAAGCAGACAAAGATACCACAAGAAAAGAAAGCTGTAGGCCAGTATCTCTTATGAATATAGTTGCAAAAATCCTCAACAAAATACTAGTAAACAGAATCCAACAGCATATTAAAAGACTCATACACCATAACCAAGTGGGCTTTATTCCAGGAATGCAGAGATGGTTCAATCTTAGAAAATCCATCAGTGTAGTAGATCACATCAATAGAACAAAGATAAAGAACCACATGATAATCTCTGTGAATGCAGAAAAAGGATTTGATAAAACCCAACACCGTTTCTTGATGAAAACTCTAAAGAAGATTGGAATAGAAGGGAAATTCCTCAGTAGGATTCAGAACATATGTGAAAAGCCAACAGCCAACATTATAATGGAGAAAGACTGAAAGCTTTCTCCTTGAAATCAGAACAAGACAAGGGTGCCTACTCTCACCACTTCTATTCATATTATATTAGAAGTCCTTGCCAGAACAGTAAGGCAAGAAAAAGAAATAAGAAGTATCCAGATTGGAAAAGAAGAAGTAAAATTATCTCTATTCACAGATGATATGATCTTATATATAGAAAATCCCAAAGAGTCCACAAGAAAACTTGTAGAACTAATAGAGAAATTTAGCAATGTTATAGGGTACAAGGTCAACAAACAAAAATCAGCTGGGTTTCTATCCACCAGCAATAAGAAATCTGAAAGTGAAATTAGGGAAACAATTCCACTTACAGCCTAAGAGAATAAAATACCTAGGAGGAAATCTAACCAGGCACGTGAAGGATTTATACAATGAAAACTATAAAACACTGTTGAAAGAGATTAAAGGAGACTTAAATAAATGGAAAGATGTTCCATGTTCACGGATTGGAAGACTTAACATTGTTAAATGGCAGTACTACCCAAAGAGATCTATAGATTCAATGCAATACCGATCAAAATTCCAACAGCCTTCTTTACAGAAACAGAAAAACCAATCCTCAACTTCATATGGAAAGACAAGAGGCCCTGCATAGCTAAAGCAATGTTGAAAGAGAAGAACAAAGTAGAAAGACTCACACTTACTGATTTTAAAACATAATATACAGCTACAGTAATCAAAATAGCCTGGTACTGGTATAACAATAGGCACATAGACCAATGGAATAGAATTTAGAATCCAGAAATAAACTCACATATCTGTGGTCACCTGGTTTTTGACAAGGGTGCTAAATCCATTCCATGGGGGAAAGAAGAGTCTCTTCAATAAATGGTGTTGGGAAAATTGGTTTTTCTACATGCAGAGAAATAAGACAGGATCTATGCCTCACATCGTACACAAAAACAAATTCTAAGTGGATTAAGAACCTAAATGTGCATAAACTAAAACCATAAAATTCTTAGAAGAAAATGCAGTGGCCACACTGTCAGCCCTAGCTTTTAACATGGATTATCCAATACAATAACAAAAGCACAAACAGCAAAAGACAAAATAAATAAATGGGACCTCATAAAAATTAAAAACTTGTTCATCAAAAGACTTTACCAAAAGAATGAAAAGACAAGCTATGGACTGAGAGTATATCTTCGGAAACCATATATCCAATAAGACTCTAATAACCAGTACGTAAAACTTAGACAACTTAACAACAAAAAGACAAATAACCCAGTCATAAAATGGGCAAAGGACTTTAATAGACATTTCACCAAAGTGGACATTCAGCTGGCCACCAAATGCATGAAAAGATGCTCAGCGTCATTAGCCATCAGAGAGATTCAAATCAAAACCACAATGAGATACCATTTCACTCCCACTAAGATGGCTAAGATAAAAAAATAGTAATAATAACAGATGTTGATGAGGATGTGGGGGAATTGGAACGTTTATCCATTGCTGGTGGGAAAGCAAAGTGGTACAGCTGTTGTGGAAAACAGTGTGGCAGTTCCTCAAAAACTAAAAATAGAACTATCATATGACCCAGCAATTCCACTCCTAGGTATATACCCAAAAGGCTCGAAAGCAGAGACTCAGAGACCTGAACACCAATGTTCACTGCAGCACTATTCGCAATAGCCAAAAGGTGGAACATCCTAAATGCCCATCAGCAGATGAATGGATAAACAAAATGTGGTACATACACACAATGAATGCTACTGAGCCAGTAGAAGAAATGAAGTCTTGATACATGCTACAGTATGAATGGAGCTTGAAGACATTATGCTGAGTGAAATAAATCAATCACAAAAGAACAAATATGATCTCATTTGTATAAAAAGACACGAAAGGGCAAATATACAGAAACCAAAGTTTATTAATGGTTACCAGGGGCAGGAGGCAGGGGAAAAGGGGGTTGGGGGAGGTGGTTAATGGTGATGGAAAAATTGCATTGATTAAGGGTAGGGTTGCACAGCCGATTATTGTAATTGTCAATAAGTTGTACACCTATAAAAAGTTGAATTGGCAAAAGGTGTGTGATAGATATATTTACAACAACACAGAAAACAGAGTAGCTGCTGAGGCTGCTTATGTACAGCCAAAAGATTTGGTTCCTTGGTTTGGAGGTTTAAGGTCATGGTTTCATGGGACATCTCAGTTTACTGGCCTAATAACCTGTTTAGTGTTTCTGTTCTATCTCCTAATTTGTTGCCTAGTGCCTGGAGTCCTAAAAGCTTGCAAGCGGTCATCCAAGCCACAACAATTGGTCTCTATTCACTTGGAACAACAGAGGAAGAAAGAGACGGCAATGGGAGAAAGATACGGAACGTGTGGCTAATTCTCTCCATGAAGAACTGCCTCCTTTGCCACGAGACCAGAAGACCTGGGTGGTGCCTGACTACTATTATTGAACATTTTGATCAAAGATCCCATAGAAGAATCCTAATCAAAAGAGGGGAAATGCAGAACAGAATTTCAAATTCTCATGGATGCCAGACTTTCTGGAGCCGTGGAGGGTGGATGAACCCCTGAAACTATTGCCCTGAGATAATCTTTAAACCTTAAACCAAAAATATCCTCTGAAATATTCTTAAAACCAACCAGTAGTTTAGCTTAACTAGGAGAAAATGAATGCCTTGAGCATTATGCTCTTTTAAGAACTATCTGTATGGGATCAGATTGACAACAGCAACTCAGAAGATTAGATAGGAACCTTAGAGGGCAGTGAATTTATATTAATGGGGGAGGAACAACTCAGAAAAAGAGGGTGAGAATGGTTACACAACTCGAGCAATGTAATCAATGTCACCGTCTTAGCCATCTAGTGCTGCTCTAACAGAAGTAGCACAAGTGGATGGCTTTCACAAAAAGTTCATTCTCTCACAGTCCAGTAGGCTACAAGTCCAAATTCAAGGCATCAGCTCCAAGGGAAAGCTTTCTCTGTCAGCTCTGGAGGAAGGTCCGTGTCATCAATCTTTCCTTGGTCTGGGAGCTTCTCTGCACAGGAACCTCAGGTCCAAAGGACACACTCTGCTCCCAGCACTGCTTTCTTGGTGATATGAGGTTCCCATGTGCCTCTGCTTTTATATCTCAAAAGAGATTGCCTTAAGACACTATCCAATCTTGTATAGCTCATCAGTATAACTGCCGCTAATCCATTTTATTAGATCATAGTGATTGAATTTACAACACATAAGGAAATCACATCAGATTACAAAATGGTACACAATTATACTATACTGAGAATCATGGCCCAGACAAGTTGACAGATGTTTTGGGGGGGACACAATTCAATCCGTGACAGTCACTAAATAGTACATGTAGACACTGTTGAATTGGTGTATGTTTTGCTGTGTATATTCTCAACAAAAACAACAGAATAAATAAAATTATATTTAAAAAGAGAGAGCTCAGCAAGTTTGCTGATTACAAAAATAAATATCCCAAACCACTAGATTTCCTACTTACCAGCAACACCCCGTGATAACATAAATAAAGATCCTCTGCAGAGTAAAAACTATAGGGTGCCTAAGAATAAATCTGACCAAAGTATACAACAGCTTAACGGAGAAGATTATAAAACTTACTGAAAGCATAAAGGATGATTTGAATAGGGAAAAATACCACATTCTTGATGGGAAAATTCAATTTTGAAAAGATGGCAGTTCTCTCCAAATCTATAAATTCAATCTAATTACAATAAAATCCAAAAAAGGTTTTTTGCTAAGTTTAACAAACTTACCCTAAAATTCATATGAAAGGAAAGACAACCAAGAATAGCCAAGATGGTTTTGAACAAGAGAATAAGGGAGAGCTTGCCTTACCACCTATGCAGTTTTGTTATAAAGTGTATCAATGACAACAGTGTGTATTGGTGCAGAAATAAACAGACAGATCAATAAAATAAAATAGAGAGGCTGGAAATACATGCGTGATATATCGAAACTATGTAAGACAGAGGTGGCAGTAAAGCCCACTAAGAAAATGATAACTAATTCAGTAAACTGTGTTGGGACCATTAGTTATCCAGAGAAAATGGGATCCCTTCCTCCCACCATAAACAATACGTTTTAGATGCCTTAAGATCTAAAGGTAAATAGCAATATTTTTAAATGCTTAAAAGAAAATTTAGGAGAAAATGTTAATGAAATCAGAGTAGAAAAGGAATTTGGAGAATAATGAAATCAGGGTAAGAAAAAAGTTTTTTTTTTTTTTTTTTAAACAAGACACAGAAGAATTCTGAATAGGGACACAGAGCTTCTGTTAAGGATGATGGCCAAATTTGGAAATGGATAAGGGTGATGATTGAATGACATGATGAACATAAGTTAATGTCACTGAACTGTATTTGTGAAGAATGTTGGAATGGCAGATGTTTTGCTACATATATATTTACTGCAATAAAAAAAATTTTTTTTTAATTGTGCATTCAGTGAAAGTTTACAGAGCAAATTAGATTCCCATTCGATAGTTTGTACTTGAAGTGTTTCATGGCCTTGGTTTCATTTCCCACAATGTGTCAGCACTCTCCCCATTTCTGCCCTGGTTTTCCCATTTCCTTTTGTCCTGATTTTCTACCTGTTCCTGCCTTCTCATCTTTGCCTTTGGGCAAATATTGCCCTTTTGATCTCATATAACTGATTGTTCTAATGAGCGCATTACTCTTGGGTGTATATTTTATGGGCTTGTCTATTGTTTGGCTGGAAGGAGGTCTTTGGGAATGGCTTCAATTCCAGGTCAGAAGGGTGTCTTAGGGCCATAATCTTGGGGATTCCTCCATTCTCTGTCAGACCAGTAAGTCTGGTCTTTTTTGTAAATTTGATTTTTCATTCTACATTTTTCTGCCTCTCCCTCTGGGACCCTCTGTTGTAATCCCAGTCATAGTGATTAATAGTTGTAGCCGGGCACCATCTAATTCTTCTGGTCTCAGGGGGAAAAAAAATTTTTAATTGTGCTTTAGATGAAAGTTTACAGCTCAAGTTAATTTCTTATACAAAAATTTATACACATATTGTTATGTGACATTAGTTGCAACCCCCCCAATGTGATAGCACACTCCCCCTTTCCATCTCAGGTTTCTTGTGTCCATTCAGCCAGTTCCTGTCCCTTCCTGCCTTCTCATCCAGCCTCCGGACAGGAGCCCCCCGTTTGATCTCGTGTATCTGCTTGAACTAAGAAGCACACTCTTCATGAGTATTATTTTATGTTTTATAGTCCAGTCTAATCTTTGTCTGAAGAGTGGCCTTCAGGAATGGTTTTAGTTCTGGGTTAACGCAGTATCTGGGGGCCATGGCTTAGGGGGTTCCTCCAATCTCAGACCATTAAGTCTGGTCTTTTTATGTGAATTTGAGTTCTGCTCTGTACTTTTCTCTGGCTCCGTCAGGGACTTTCTGTTATGTTCCCTGTCAGGGTGGTCACTGATGGTAGCTGGGCACCATTTAGTTCTTCTGGTCTCAGGCTGATAGAGTCTCTGGTTTACGTGGCCCTTTTGTCTCTTGGGCTAATATTTTCCTTGTGTCTTTGGTATTCTTTGCTCCAAAGTGGGTTGGGACCAATTGATGTAAAAAAATAATTTTTTAAAAACAGAAAGAAAGAAATAAAAGGATGAATCCAACAAAGCAATGGTTGAGAAAAATGAGCTTTAGTGGATTAACCAAGTGTGCACTCTGTCCCTGGTGTCTAGCTGTGGATGGAAGAGCAGGCATTGTCCACTGTGCTACAGACACACTTGCGAGAAGACCACGAGAGCATCATCCATGGGGTCTTGAACCGCCTCAGCGGCCTCAGCGAAGAGTGAGTACAGCTTCCTGAAGTTCCCGTATGATGATACTCCATTCTAGTCTTGGTGTCCTTACCTATAAGGTAGACACGTTAACCACCACTTTCCTTCCTCACAGTGCGGACAAACCAAATTTTAAGTACAAATGTGCAGTAGAGTGGTAGTAGAATGCTGTGGTTAAAAGCTCACATTTGGAGTCAGACTTAATCTGAGCAAATTACTTAACATTTCTTAGCCTCAATTTCCTCATCTATGAAGTGGGGATAGTAATTCCTTCCTCCAATTATACATATATTAGACTTTTTCACTTTGGTCCGAATGTCCCTTACATGCTGTTTTGTATTTTTATTCTTTTGTTCTCTGTGCCTCAGGATGGGTATTTTCTTTTGACCTTTTATCTTAGTCATCTAGTGCTGTTACAACAGAAATAGCACAAGTGGATGGCTTTAACAAAGAGAAATTTATTCTGTCACAGCCTAGGAGGCTAGAAGTCTGAATTCAGCGTGCTAGCTTCAAGGGAAAGCTTTCTCTCTCTGTCAGCTCTGGGGGAAGGTCCTTATTATCAATCTTCCCCTGGTTGAGGAACTTCTCTTCACAGGGACCCTGGGTCCAAAGGACCTGCTCTTCTCCTGGCTCTTGTTTCTTGGTGGTATGAGGTCCCCATGTCTCTCTCTTCACTTCTGTCTTTTATATCTCGAAAGAGATTGACTTAAGACACAACCTAATCTTGTAGATTGAGTCCTGCCTCATTAACGTAACTGCCTCTAATCCTGCCTCATTAACATCGTAGAGGTAGGATTTACAACACATAGGAAAATCACATCAGATGATAAAATGGTAGACAATCACACAGTGCTGGGAATCATGGCCTAGCCAAGTTAACACACATTTTGGGGGGTACACAATTCAATCCATGACACCTATCTTCCAGTTCATTCTCTCTCTCATCAACTATGTCTCATCTGCTATTAAACTCATCTACTGAGTTCTGAAGTTATTGTGTTTTTGTTTCTAGAATTTCCATTAGATTATTTTCATAATTTCTAGTTACCTGCTGAAATTCTTCATCTTGTCAGTTAATTTTCTTGAACATACTAATCATAATTATTTTCAAGTTCATGTCTGATTCTTCCAATATCTGATATTTTAATGGTATGTTTTTGCTGTCTTTTTTCTATTGATTTTTGGGCCATTCGTATCTGTTTACATGTCTGATTTTTTTTTTTTTTTT
>NW_004444047.1:7363306-7379505 GCF_000243295.1 Trichechus manatus latirostris | reverse complement strand
CCTGTTTCATTTTTCTGCAAATGGATATCCAGTTTTGCCAGCACCATTTGTTAAAAAGACTGTCTTTTCCCCATTTGATGGACTTTGGGCCCTTATCAAAGATCAGGTGACCATAGGTGGATGGATTTACATCTGGATTCTCAATTCTGTTCCATTGGTCAATGTATCTGTCGTTGTACCAGTACTGATTATTTTTATTGAATGGCAGCCGCTGTGTATGAAATCTTTTAGAGATAAGACTATGAATGGTGTGATCTTCCTCCAGAGAGGATTTGTCTTACTTCTAGGAGGAAGTTCAGATAGTGGCAGATCAACTCCATCCATTTGGGAATTTAGCTGATTCAAAGCTAAGACTTTGTAAGGGATGGGCCACCCTTATTCCTAGGATGAGGCCTTTCAGAGATTCCAGTGTGAAACCCTGAGGTGTTTGCCAGATCCTTCCTCCTTAGCAGATTCTGAACTCTGATTTCTGTCTCCCTAATCCCATAAAGGAATCAGTCCCTGGATGGTGCAAACGGTTAACACACTCAGGGTTGCACACTCAGGGTTGCCATGAGTCAGAATCAACTCAATGGCAACTGGTAAATCCCATAAAACGGCCAAAGCTCTGTTTAGCCTTTCAGCTTCTCAGCAAATACTTGAAGTTATAAAACAAAATGTCAGACTTCTGTGGTAGACCAAGGTTTTTGTTTTTGTATTCTTAAATCACTGATATAGGAACTCAAAAATAGCATGGTTAGCTCACAATTTCAGTTTTGGATGTGTGAATTTGGAGAGTTATGTAAGAAATTCAAGTGGATATGTACTGTAGGCAGCTACATAGTATGCATTGGAAACTTGAGAGAGGATATGATAAAGTTAAAAAGATAAATACAAGAGCAAAGGACTGGTGAGACAAGTGGAGCCCTGGTGTCACAGTGGTTAAGAGCTATGGCAGCTAACCAAAAGGTCGGGAGTTCGAATCCACCAGCCGCTCCTTGGAAACTGTATGGGATAGTTCTACTCTGTCCTGTAGGATTGCTATAGGGTCACTATGAGCTGGAATCAACTTGACGGCAACGGGTTTTGGATTTTGGTGACACCAGGGTTTAAGAGGATGAGGTCTCAGTTTCTTAGTGCTGCTGTAACAGAAATACCATGAGCGGGTAGATTTAAAAAACAAATTTATTTTCTCACACTTTAGGAGACTAGAAGTCTGAATTCACAGGACTGGCTCTAGCAAAAGACTCTCTTTTTCCACTTTGGAGGACGATCCTTGTCTCTTTCAACTTCTCTTCCTCGGTTTCTTGGCGATCTCCACATGGCATGTCTTTCCCCATTTGTGCGTCCTTGCTTCTGTGCGTAATCTGCTCCTTTTGTATCTCAAAGATGATTGGCTTAAGGCACACCCTACACTGATATGGCCTCATTAACATAGCAAAGAAAACCCTATTCCCAGTGGGATCACATCTACAGGTATGGGGTTAAAATTCCAGCACAAATTTTGGGAGGGACATAATTCAGTCCATAACAGAGGGGCAGAAGAGGGAGGGATGATTCCAAACTACGTCCCTCTTAGAAAGGACCCCTGTGGGCACGAGGCTTTGGGGAGTTTCTCCTAGCTCAATGAGTCCAAGAGATTAACTCCTCTCCCCCGCCCACTTTCCCCGAAGGTCCACGCAGTGCGTCCTGCAGAGCCATGAGCTGCTCCTGCGCTCGGTGCTCCGCAGGCTGGCGCTCCGCAGCAGCACCATCACCACCCTGGCCCAGATGAGACTGTCTGGAAAGAAGAGCCTCCTCCAGGAGCTTCGTGAGCAGCACGCCCTGGAGCAGGGCTCCTCCCAGTGCCTGGACGAGCACCAGTGGCAGCTGCTGAAAGCCTTGGTAAGTGAGGACAGCGCCTCTGCCATGCCCCCTACCCCAGACAGGCCGTGCCCCTTCACCCGGCCCCAGCCACGTTGGCCAGTACCCAAAGTCCTGTTCCCCAGTGTTGCTGCAGGGTGGAAACGCCCCATAGGGGACCACCCAGTGTACCAAAGGGTTCTGAGTGATATAATGAGACTCATACCAGAAAATTCACAGGAGATAGCCACCGTTGATATCAGGGTATGGGGGTAAGGGCCCCTGTAATCTTTGTAAGCCCTAGGTGGCACAAATGATTAAGCTCTTGACTACTAGCCTAAAGATTGGCAGTTCAAACCCACCCAAAGTCACCTCGGAAGACAGGCCTGGCAATTTGCTTCCAAAAGGTCGCAGCCTTAAAAACCCTTTGAAGTGCAGTTCTACTCTGACACGCATGGGGTCACTATGAGTTGGAATCCACTGGACGGCACCTAACAACAACCATCTGTTTGAGGAGTCCATGGGTGGTACAAGTGCTTAACGCGATGGGCTGGTAACTGAAAGGTTGGAAGTTCGAATCTACCTGGGGTGCCTGGCGATCTGCTTCCCAAAAACCAGCTGTTAAAACCCTGTGGACCACAGTTCTACTCTCACATACATGGGGTCGCCATGAGTCAGAGTCAACTCGACGACAACTGGTTAATCTGTCTGAAGGGTTTAACTGATCTGAAGAAAGAATCTGTAAGTTGCGGAGTTGAGATTTAAACCCAAGTAACCTGGCTCCATGTCTACACGGAGGCTCCAGGCCCCAGGGGCAGCCTGTGCTCTACCCCTCCAGCCAGGGGCGGGCTCGCCCTCTCTTCAGTTCTGCCCAGGAAAGCTCACTCTGCCATGGCTCTGGTTGCTCCCTCAGCCCATCTCAGACTCCTTCCTCCTCCACAGAAAGGCAACCCATAGTTCCTGTGTGCCCTGCCTAGGCTTTCTGATGTCCCCAGACTACTCTTAGACCCAGACCTGACTTCAAACCCTGGCCCCACTGTGTGACTTTTGGAAAGTCACTTCTCTGAGCCTCTGTGTCCTCATTGGTCCTATTGTTCAGGTGTCATGGCCTTCTAGCAACTTCTTAAACATGTGACGGGCCACCGATGGTACTGGGTACACAGTTGGTGCTCGATAAATGTTTTTGGGGATCCTTCAGCAGACACTGAGGCTCATCCATTACTGGTTTTAGCAAGCCCCTTTTCTGCCTTTCCCCACCCCTCTCACACCTCCCTGGGACCCCTAGTCAGAGCTTCTCCGTGTCCCTCCCTTCCTCCCCTCCCTCTCCAGGAGGCGCGGGTCCTGGAGGAGGCCAGCAGGCTGGAGGATGAGGCACAACATACCCGGCTGCAGCTGCACCAGCAGTTCCTGGCCGAGGCCCGTGAAGCCGGGCGGCTTCTGCAACAGCACATGGAGCGCGAGGTGGGGCAGGCACTGCTGGGACACGCGCGGAACGCAGCCACCAGGAGCCGGGCCAAGGATAGGGAAGACTTCAAGGTACCTGCCCACCTGTCCCCAGGGAAAAATGAGTGGCAAGAAGGATTGGGATGGGGTGAGCAGCAGCTAGGGTAAACACGCCAGGTCTGTTTCTTCCTGCCACCTTCGCTGGGAGCCTGTAGCCTTGCAGAATTGACTTCACTTCTCCGAGCCTTACTTCCCCATCTGTAAGATGGGACTCTGTCACCCATCTGTCAGCTTATTGTACCGTGGTGGCTTGCGTGTTGATTGGATCCTGAAAGCTATGGCACCAGTATTTGATACCAGTATTTTAAATACCAGCGGGGTCACTCGGGGTGGATAGGTTTCAGTGGAGCTTCCAGACTCATACAGACTAGGAAGGAAGACCTGGTGATGTACTTATGATAATTAGCCAATGAAAACTCTATGGATAACAACAGAATGTTGTCCAATATAGTGCTGAAAGATTAACTCCCTGGGTTGACAGGCAGCAATGGGCTCAAGCGTGCCAGGGATCATGAGGATGGCACAGGACCGGGCAGTGTTTTGTTCTGTTGTACATGAGTTGACTCGATGGCATCTAACAAGGACAATAAGTTGGGGCTGCCTCCCTCACAGAACTGTGACCACCATCATAGCAGTCAGCAGGTTTCTGCCTGCTCTGTGCTAGGCACCGTGGTGGATGCATTTCAAACACTGGCTTCATCTTGACATAGCTCTTAAAGGGATGTGACAAGTCAGAGTCACATGACAAGTCAGTGGCAGAGCCAGGATTCGAACCCAAGCCCCTGTCCCAGAGAGAGGCGTGTACTGTCCCCCACACCGGCCGCCTCTGCTGAGACTCTGAGGCTTTGTGGAGTTGACCCTGAGGGCTGAGAAGGGCAGCCAGAGTCAGTGGTTTACTCTTTATATTTAGAGGAATGATAAATAATGATAAAACCAATACTAGTAATGTGCACCTGACCCAAGCCATGGTGTTTTCAATCACCTCACATGCATGCAAAAGCTGGATAATGAATAAGGAAGACTGAAGAATTGATGCCTTTAAATTATGGTGTTGGCAAAGAATTTTGAATATACCATGGACTGCCAGAAAAATGTGCAGAATCTGTCTTGGAAGAAGTACAAACAGAATGCTCCTTAGAAGCAAGGATGGTGAGACTTCGTCTCGTACACTTTGGACATGTTATCAGGAGGGACCAATCCCTGGAGAAGGACATCATGCTTGATAAAGTAGAAAAAGAGGAAGACCCTCAACGAGATGGACTGACAGTGGCTGCAACAAGGGGCTCAAACAGCAACGACTGTGGGGGTGGTGCAGGATTGGGCAGTGTTCCGTTCTGTTGTACATACAGTCGCTACATGTAGCGCGGTGGTTAAGCGTTTGGCTCCTAACCAAAAGGTCAGCAGTTCAAATCCACCAGTTGCTCCTTGGAAACCCCATGGGGCAGTCCTGCTCTGTCCTGTAGGGTCACTGTGAGTCAGAATCAACTCGATGGCAATGGGTTTGGGTTTTTTTGTTTGTTTCTAAGTCTTAATTAAGTGCTTTTGTCCAGCTTATCTCACCGGAGTCTCACCACAGTCCTTGCACAATTAAGATAATTTTTGTTCCCATTGTACAGACGGGAAAACTGAGACTTATGATTGGACAAAAGACCTGTTTAAAGCCTCCCAGCTAATGGGTGGCAAAGCTGGGACAGGAGCACAGGTCTTCTGCACAGCCAGCATGTCCTGCTTTCCTGAGCTGCTCCCCTCCTCGCCAGCCAGACCTGAAAACCAAACCAAACCCACTGCTATCTAGTCGATTCTGACTCATAGCAAGCATCCCTATATGACAGGGTAGAACTGCCCCAAAGGATTTCCAAGGCTGTAAATATTTATGGAAGCAGACTGCCACATCTTTCTCCCGAGGAGCAGCTGGTAGGTTTGAACTGCTGACCTTTCAGTTAGCAGCTGAGCACTTAACCACTTTGCGACCAGGGCTCCTGAGCCAGACCCAGACCCTCACCCTCGAAATTTTCATTCTTAGCCTCATAAGTGATTAGCTGGACAGCTTGCCCTCACCAATCAGTCAGAACAAAATGCTTGTCAACCAAACTTTGAGAAGTTTCTCTCCTGCCCCCCAGGTCCCTGAACTCCAACCACCCTCAGTCTGAGCCAACATACAGCCCCTCCTTCAGGGCCCCTCCTGGAGGATAAGCTGACTCAGCACAAAATGTTCTCTGATTTACTATCCCATCATGCCACCTTCTCATCCCACTTCCCCACACCTGGTTCTTCCTAGCCTTGTTTATTCTTATCTCTGCAAAAGAAAAACCCTTTCTTAATAACTCTTGAGACAATTGCTGATCTTATGGTCAGAGCGTTCTCCCTGTTGTAATAGTCTTTCCCCTAGCTCTATCTTGTAATCACCTTTTTTTTTTTTTATAAAAGTATACACAGCCAAAGGTACACCATTTCAATGATTTCTACGTGTACAATTCAGTCACACTGGTTACATTCTTCAAGTTGTGCTACCATTCTTGCTATTCTTTTCCATATTATTCTACCACCATTGACTTGAACCCACTGCCCCCTAAGCTTCTCATCTAACCTTTCGAGTTGCCATTGCCAGTTTGATTTGGAATAGATAATTCTTTAAAAGAACACAATGCTCAAAGAAGACGTACTCTACTAATTAAGATGAGTTAATTTTTGGCACAGAGAAGACTTCAGGGGATTATTTTAGTGTAAGGTTTAAAGATTATCTCAGAGCAATAGTTCCGGGGCTTGCAATCATCTTTTGAATAAAGTCTCCTTTTACCAAGTTCAGATTTGTTTATTTGACAAGACCTTCCGAGACGAGGGGAAATAAGACTGTCATGACTGGTTTAAGCCAGCCACGTGCTCTCAGCCTGCTCGCTGGCCAAACAAGGCTAATGAGTGGATAGTGTGGATTGGGGCAAGAGGAGGCAGGGGCCAGTCTGTCACCAGTGGCTCCCATGTATGGCTTCTCTGCTGAGTCACAGTCCCTCTGTCCTCCCCACAGACATCGCTGATGGAGGCAGCCATGGAGAGCGTCTACGTGACCAGCGCCGGTGTCAGTCGGCTGGTTCAGGTGTACTACCAGCAGATCGGGAAGGTGATGCCGGACCACGAGGAGAGGAGACTGCAGCAGCTGAGGACCCTGCAGGGTACGGCGCCCTCCACAGGGAGGCCCACAGGGAGAGAGGAGCAAACACTGAGTTCACTTTGGGGCAGGATAGGATTTCAGGTTTTTCTAATTTCATTTTTGGAAATTTAATTTTTTATTTATTTATTTTTACATTTTTATGTATTTATTTGTCCCCTGCTTTGTCCCACAAAGGGCTTGTGGGGCATTTACAGAAATATATGCATATAGTACTATCTTAGTTATCTAGTGCTACTGTAACAGAAATACCACAAGGAGGGTGGCTTTAATGAACAGAAATTAATTTTCTCACAGTTTAGGAGGCTAGAAGTCCGAGTTCAGGGCACTGGCTCTAGGGGAAGGCTCTCTCTCTGTTGACTCTGGTGAGAGGTCCTTGTCTCCTGCAGCTTCTGTTACCCTTGCATTCCTCAGTTCCATGGCGATCTTCACGTGGCATCTGTGTTCCCCACTGTGTACTTCCCTATCTCTGTGTCTGGGTTCCTCCTTATAACTCAAAAGTGATTAGCTTCAGGACCCATCCTACACTGAGGGGCCTCGTGAGCGTAACAAAGAAAATCCTACTCCCAAACAGGATTATATCCACAGGTAGAGGGGTTAGGATTCCAACACATATTTTTGGGGAGACACAATTCAATCCGTAACACATGGGCTTTCATAAAAGGCCACCCCAAGTGAAGGAATGGACAGTATCCCCAATTCCATCAATAATATACAGAGGTCCAATTCTTGAAGACCACTCCTTATAACATCCTTCCCTACATCCAGAAGCTTGAGAACAGGGTGGAATTCCATGTTCTCTGATGGGCTTTGACTGGATTATCCAAGGATGGGAGTTGGAATGGCCCCCAGAAGAACAGACGGGCAGCAGGTCCTTGGGGTGGTCTTCTCCGAATGTTATTTCTCTGAAGAGATCTCAGCTGCCGCCTTTCCCGTCCCCTTGTCCTGGGGAAACCAAGGCCCAGATTCAAATAAAATCTCACACACATACCACACACACCACACACATACACACACATACCACACAGGCATACCACACACACCACACACTCACACACACCACACACACACCTCACACCACACACACCTCACACCACCCACATACACACACCACACACACACACACACCTCACACTACACATGCCTCACAGACCGCACACATACACACACCATACACGTACACATATACACACACCTCCACACATACACGACACACATACACACACACACACACCACACACACCACAGACACTCCTCACACCACACACACCTCACACACCACCCACATACACACCTCCATACATACACCACACACAAACACATACCACACACACTCACCTCACACCACACACATATACACACACACACCACACACACACAATCTCTTTCCCAAGGGTGAAGTTGCGCATGCTGGTGAAAAGGCCACAAAGCTCCTGGAGAGCGTTTTGTCTCACCCATCCCCGTGCCCGCAGCACCCGCCCCAGGCCCAACACAGAGTCGGTCCTTCATCCACGCCCCTGAGTATTGTGTGTCAAATGCATCTAGGTGAGAGAGTGGAAAACTTCAAGCTGCAGAAAAAGCAAGAACTCGATGACCATTCACCAGGGGCCAAGATGGCAGATGGAGCCCATGACGCCCCCCAAGCCATCCACCAGAGGTGAGGTCACGACCTTTGTGTGAGTCCCCGCGTAGGCGCACTCCCCACCGCCTCATATCTCTGCTGCACGGATCCGCCTCTGCCACTGATACCTGTGTTTGCTACTTGTTACCGCCCATCTCCCTGGCCAGCGTTGAAGCCCCTGAGGCATGTCCCCTCTCCTTTCTGCCTAGTGTGGTGTGGTGGCCAGGAGCCCTGTGTAGAGTGGCACTCACAGTCCTGGACCCGGCACCTCTCTTCTTGTTCTGACTTTGGGTGCCTCAGAACCAGAGTCTGGGGTGAGGCGTGGGTGCCAGTTGTTTACGGGAAGTGACCCAGTATGATGGTTAAGGTTATGTGTCAACTTGGCTAGGCCATGATTCTCAGGACACCCAGGAAGCACAGTGGAAGTGTGGGCATAGATGTGTGAGGCATAGATGGGATGTTAGTTGTGTACGGCTGCCATAGTGGTTACCACAGACTTGGTGACTGTCTTAGTTATCTAGTGCTGCTCTAACAGAAATACCACAAGTGGATGGCTTTAACGAAGAGAGCTTTATTCTCTCACAGTCCAGTAGGCTACAAGTCCAAATTCAGAGTGTCAGCTCCAGGGGAAGGCTTTCTCTGTCGGCTCTGGTGGAAGTTCTGTGTCATCAATCTTCCCTTGGTCTGGGAGCTTCTCAGTGCAGGAACCTCAGGTCCAAAGGACAAGCTCTACTCCCAGCACTGCTTTCTTGGTAGTATGAGGTTCCCATGTGTCTCTGCTCACTTCTCTCTTTTATATCTCAAAAGAGATTGGCTTAAGACACTGTCCAATCTTGTAAACCTCATCCGTATAACTGCCACTAATCCATCTTATTAGATCATAGTGATTGAGTTTACAACACATAAGAAAGTCACGTCAGATTACAGAATGGTACACATCATACAATACTGGTAATCATGACCCACCGAAGTTGACAGATATTTTTGGGGGACACAATTCAGTCCATGACAGTGACCAAAACAGCACTAGCTTATTACCTCACAGTCTGGAGCTGGACTTGGCTGGTTTCTCTGCTCCGCCTCACAAGGCTGAAACCAAGATGTCCGCCAGCTGGACTCTTATCAGGGGACTGGGGAGAATCCGCTGCAGAGCTCACTCAGCTCACTGGCAGAATCCAGTTTCCTGAGGTCGTAAGACTGAGGTCCTGCTTCCTTGCTAGCATCAGCCGGGGTCACCTTTAGCCCCTAGGGGCCTCTCTCCAGTTCTTGCACGTGGCCCCTACATCTGAGAGCCAGCAATGGCGTCAAATCCTGCTCACGCTTGGAATCTTTCAGACTTCTCATTCTACTGCATCTCTCTGACTCAGCCAGAGAAATTTCTCTGCTCTTAAGAGCCCTGGTGGCGAACAGTTAAGTGCTGGACTGCTAACTAAAAGGTCAGCAGTTCAAACCCACCCAGCGGCTCTGCAGGAGAAAGACCTGGCGGTCTGCTATCGGAAAGATTACTGCCTAGGAAACCCTTTGGGGCAGTTCTACTCCATTACAGGGGGTCACTATGAGTCGGAATTGACTAGATGGCACACAATAAAGGCTCACGTGATTAGACTGGACCCATCCAGATAATCTCCAAATCTTAGGTCCATAACCTTGATCATATCTGCAAAGTCCGTTTGCCTTGTACCTGTTGCCGTCAAGTCGATCCCGACTCATAGTGACCCTATAGAGCAAAGTAGAACTGCCCCATAGGGTTTTCAAGGCTGGAAATATTTAAGGAAGCAGACTGTCACATCTTTCTCCCTCGGAGCAGCTGGTGGGTTCGAACCGCCGACCTTCGGTTAACAGCCCAGCACTTAACCACTGCGCCACCGGGGCTTCTTGTTTGCCATGTAAGGTATCCTATTTGCAAGATCCAAGGATTAAGACGTGGACACCTCTAGGGGGTGTCTTAGTCATCTGGTGCTGCTCTAGCAGAAGTACCACAAGTGGATGGTTTTAACAAAGAGAAGTTTATTCCCTTACAGTAAAGTAGGCTCAAAGTCCAAATTCAGGGTGTCAGCTCCAGGGCAAGGCTTTCTCTCTCTCTTGGCCTTCTCATCGATGTTCACCCAGACTAGGAGCTTCCTGTGCAGGGACCCCGGTCCAAAGGACACGCTCTGCTCCCAGCACTGCTTTCTTGGTGGTATGAGGTCCCCCTGTCTCTCTGCTCACTTCTCTCTTTTATGTCTCAAGAGATTGCCTCAGGACACAATCCAGTCTTGTAGATCCAGTCCTGCCTCACTAACACAACTGCCACCCATCCTCCCTCATTAACATCATAGAGGCAGGATTTACAACATAAAGGAAAATCACACAGTACCAGGAATCATGGCCCAGCCAAACTGATATATAGATTTTTTGGGGGACTTAATTCAAACCATGACGGGGGTGTTACTTGGCAAAAGGAGAAAAGCCAATTAAGTGTCTAATAAGGGTCCAGTGGAGCCCTGGTGGTGTAGTGGTTAAGAGTTCAGCTGCTAACAGAAAGGTCAACAGTTTGAATCCACCAGCCGCTCCTTGGAAACCCTATGGGGCAGTTCTACTCTGTCCTATAGGGTCGCTATGAGTCAGAATCGACTTGATGGCAATGAGTTTTTTATAAGGGTCAGAAGAGGGGCTACCTCTGAGGGCAACTTAGGCTCAATCCTATCCTGGAGCTTCTGAGAGGTCATGCAGGACCCAGCTTCCAGTTACTCGAGCAAGGGCAAGGGAAGTAGTATTTACCTGCCAACAGCCACCCCACTCGGCTGAGGGTCTGTCCTGTAGGCGTTGACTCGCCAGCCCTTCCAGCCAGCCCCTGACCAGGGCAAGCATGCCCTCATAGCCAGAAAAAGCCCCGAGACACAGACATGAGTACTAGACACAAGAAGCTACTGGCATTTCCAGAAATGTCCACCGAAGGGCAGGCGAGCTCTGGGGTGGGCTTAGGGGACGAGGGGACATGGGCAAAGCACAGACATGCCCCTTGTAAGCATCCACTATCTGCTGCTCCCCGAGCTCGGCACATGGGACAGTTTCTGCCATCCAGGAGCCCATAGCCTGGAGGGGGAACAATAAGTGGGTGCAGGCACTGTGCTGGGGGCCCTGCAGGACCTCAGGGAGGTCCCTAAGCTAGCAGAGGCATCCCAGCAGCTAGAAACAGTCAGCAGGACAAACATAGTCCGTCACATGCAGCAAGTTCATCCCTGCCTGTCTTAGTCATCTAAACAAAAAAAAACCAAACCCGTTGCTGTCGAGTTGATTCTGACTCATAGTGACCCTATAGGACAGAGCAGAACTACCCCGTAGGGTTTCCAAGGAGCGCCTGGTGGATTTGAACTGCCGACCATTTGGTTAGCAGCCGTAGCTCTTAACCACCAGGGCTTCCCCTTAGTCGTCTGGTGCTGCTGTAACGGAAATACCACAAGTGGATGGCTTTAACAAAGAGAAATTTATTTTCTCACAGTCTAGGAGGCTAGAAGTCCAAATTCATGGTATCAGCTCCAGGGGAGGCGTTTCTCTCTCTTTTGGCTCTGGAGGAAGGTCCTTCTCATCAGTCTTCCCCTGGACTAGGAGTTTCTTTGCGCAGGAACCCTGAGTCCAAACGACGTGGTCTGCTCCCAGCACTGCTTTCTTGGTGGTATAATGTCCCCAACTCTCTGCTCGCTTACCTTTTATCTCTTGTAAGATAAAAGGTGGTGCAGGCCACACCTCAGGGAAACTCCCTTTACACTGGATCAGGGAGGTGACCTGAGTGAGTGTGTTACATCCCACCCTAATCCTCTTCAGCATAATCCAATCTTGCCTCATTAACCACAGGCAGAGATTAGGATTTACAACATGAAGAAAATTATATCAATCACAAAATGGAAGACAACCACACAATACTGGGAATCATGGCCTAACCAAGTTGACACATATTTTGGGGGGACACAGTTCAATCCATGCCACTGCCCCTCAGCTCACCACTCCATCAGGCAGCAAGACCTGCACCATTTCCTGGGTCAGATGGAGCCTGACACCCCCTTCCTGCAAGAAGTCACCCCTCTGAGTGGGCATGAACAGCAGTCAGCAAATGCCCGCTGCTTAACTACAAGGACTTCCCTGACGTTCCAACATCCACCAAATACTGGCCATCGGGTCTCAGATCGGGGAACAGAAATGTCACCTGGCTTTCCTGTTAAACATGCAGATTCTGGGCCCCAAACCTGCATGCTCAGGTTCAGGGGGCCTGAGGGGGAACCCAGGGGTCTGAATTTTTAACCTCCACCCCAAGGATTCTGATGGGTGTGGTCCAGAAGACGCAGGGTGGGAGGGAGGGGGGTCTCACTTCCTGGCATCTGCAGAGCTGAGTCCCCCAAGGAGCCAGACAAGCAGACAAGTGGCAACAACAGAGTGACCAGGGCTGTTGGCAGAAGTGCGTATGGGACTGAGGCCACTCCAGCAATGATCTGCTTAGCCCCCTTGACGCTGTGAGAGAGATGCCTCAGAGTACTTACCTCAGCCACGTCACATTGACGGCTCATTCAGCTCACAGCAGAGTCCCACAGGGGCAGTGGTCTGGAGTTTTTTATTCACAGTTGTATCTTCAGAATCCAGCACAGCACCTAGTGTGCCAAAAATACTTTAATAGCGAGTAGATGGATGGACAAATGATAAGGGTCATGTGGGATGAATAGGAGTTCGCCAGCAAAGACAAAGAAGAGGGGAGAGGTATTGCAGGCAGAAGGAAGAACATGAAGCAGGACCTAGGTGACATTTGGGGGCCTTCAGGTACACAACATGGACCAAAAAACCAGCTGCTATCTGGTCAATTCCGACTGCTGGTGACCTCATGTGCGTCAGAGTAGAACTGTGCTTCGCAGTGTTTTCAGTGGCTGGTTTTTTGGAAGGAGACCACCAAGCCTTTCTTCCAAGGCACCTCTGGGTGTACGCGAACAATCAACCCTGCGATTAGCAGCCAAGTGCATTAACCCTTTGCACCACCCAGGGACAACTGTGTGCTGATGCTAAAGGTGGACCTTGCCTTCAGACATAGAACTTCAGGCCCTTTCAGAAAGTCTCTCCCTGGAAGGAAAAAGCAAGCAGAGAGCAGTTATGGAATAAGGTGGATGGGTTTGAATGTTCCCATTTGCTGAGGGCCAGAGGAAGGTCAGCCAAGGAACTGAGGCTGTTCAAGGAGGGAGGGAAAGGGGCTGCACTTCTGAAGGGAGGTGGGACTCTCTCAGGTCCGGAACCCTTCCCCAGCTCAGTCCTCTGCCTCTCGGAGTAGCGGGGCTGCTGTGTTGAGGATTTCTCAGTCAAGCTTCCTGTTTTATAGAAGGGCTATCTTAGTTGTCTAGTGCGGCTGTAACAGCAAGTGGGTGGCTTTAACAAACAGAAATTTACTCTCTCACAGTCTAGGAGGCTAGAAGTCCGAATTCAGGGTGCTGGCTCTGCGGGAAGGTCCTTGTCGTCTCTCTTCCCCTGGTCTAGGAGCTTCTCAGCTCAGCAATCCCAGGTCTAAAGGACGAGCTCCGCTCCCAGCTCTTCTTTCTTGATTGTATGAGGTCCCTCTCCTCTCTGCTCGTTTCTCTCTTTTACCTCTCAAAACAAACTGACTCAAGATACAACCTAATCCTGTAGATTGGGTCCTTCCTCATTAACATAACTGCCTCTAATTCTGCTCATTAACACGTAGAGGTAGGATTCACAACACATAGGATAATTACATCAGATCATAACATGGTGGACGACACACAATATTAAGAATCATGGCCTAGCGAAGTTGACACATATTTGGGGGGACACAATTTAATCCATGACAGGGACCACGGTAGGTCTGAAATTTAAAATAAAGATGGGAAAAAAATCTTAAAAAAAATGAGAGTGGGTAGCTGGGAGGTTCCTGGGTGGCACTAACAGTTTGCGCTTGGCTGCTAACTGAAAGGTTGGTGGTTTGAACCCACCCAGCAGCACCTCAGAAAAAAGGCCTGGCAGTCAGCTTCTGTAAAGATTGTTGTCAGGTGCCGGCAAGTCGGTTCCGACGCACAGCAACCCTGCGTACAACAGAACGAAACACTGCCTGGTCCTGCACCATCCTCACAATCGTCGCTATGCTTGAGCCCGTTGTTGGAGCCACTGTGTCAATCCATCTCATTGAGGGTCTTCCTCTTTTTCACTGACCCTCTACTTTACCAAGCATGATGTCCTTCTCCAGGGACTGGTTCCTCCCGATAACATGTCCAAAGTATGTGAGACGAAGCCTCACATAAGGCACATTCTGGCTGTACTTCTTCCAAGACAGATTTGTTCATTCTTCTAGCAGTCCATGGTATATTCAATATTCTTCACCAATACCACGATTCAAAGGCATCAATTCTTCAGTCTTCCTGATTCATTGTCCAGCTTTCCAATGCATATGCAATTGAAAACACTGTGGCTTGGGTCAGGTGCACCTTAGTCTTCAAGGTGACATCTTTGCTTTTTAACACTTTAAAGAAGTTTTTTGCAGCAGATTTTCCCAATGCAATGTGTCTTTTGATTTTTTTTTTTTTTATTATTATTATGCTTTAAGTGGGAGTTTTCAGGTCAAGTTAGTTTCTCATACAAAAATTTATACATACATTGTTATGTGACCCTAGTTTCTCTCCCTATACTGTGACAGCACACTTCTCCTTTCCACCACTGATTTCCTGTGTCCATTCGACCAGCTCCTGACCCTCTCTGCCTTCTCATCTCACCTCCGGACAGAAGCTGCCCATTTAGTCTCATGCATCTACTTGAGCTAAAAAACAATCTCTTCACAAGTATCATTTTATGTCATAGAGTCCAGTCTAATCTTTGTCTAAAGAGTTGGCTTCGGGAATGGTTTCAGTTCCGGGCTAACAGGGAGTCTGTTGGGGGCATGTCTTCTGGGATTCCGCCAGTCTCAGTCAGACCATTAAATCTGTTTTTTTTTAAATTACAATTTGAGTTCTGCGCCCTACTTTTCTCCTGCTCTGTCAGGGACTCTGTTGTGTTCCCAGTCACGGCAGTCATTGGTGGTTGCCGGGCACCATCTAGTTCTTCTGGTCTCAGGCTGATGCAGTCTCTGGTTTATGTGGCCCTTTCTGTCTCTTTGGCTAATACTTTCCTTGTGTCTTTGGTGTTCTTCATTCTCCTTTGCTACAGGTGGGTTGGGGCCAATTGATGCATCTTAGATGGCCACTCACTAGCTTTTAAGACCCCAGATGCCACTCACCAAAATGGGGTGCGGAACATTTTCTTAATAAACTTCGTTATACCAGTTGACCTAGATGTCCCCTGAAACCATGGTCCCCAGACCTCCACCCCGCTACTCTGTCCCTCAAAGTGTTTAGTTATATTCAGGAAACTTCTTTGCTTTTGGTTTAGTCCAGTTGTGCTGACTTCCCCTATAGTATGTGTTGTCCTTCCCTTCACCTAAGATAATTCTTGTCTGCTTTCTAATTAGTGAATACCCATCTCCCTCCCCACCATTGTTACCATCAAAGAATGTTTTCTTCTGTGTTTAAACCTTTTCTTGAGTTACAATAGTCCTCTCATACAATATTTGTCCTTTTGCGACTGACTAATTTCACTCAGCATAATGCCTTCCAGATTCATCCATGTTATGAGATGTTCCACAGATTGATCATTGTTCTTTATTGTTGTATAGTATTCCATTGTGTGAATATACTATAGTTTGTTTATCCACTCGTCCATTGATGGGCACCTAGGTTGTTTCCATCTTTTTGCTATCGTGAACAGTGCTGCAGTGAACACGAGTGTGCATGTATCTATTCGTGTGACAACTCTTATTTCTCTAGGATATATTCCAAGGAGTGGGGTTGCTGGATCGTATGGTACTTCTGTTTCTAGTTTTTAAGGAAGTGCCAAATCGATTTCTAACGTAGTACCATTTTACATTCCTACCAGCAGTGTATAAGTGTTCTAGTCTCTCCGCAACCTCTCCAACATTTATTATTTTGTGTTTTTTAGATTAATGCTAGCCTTGTTGGGGTGAGATGGTATCTCATTGTAGTTTTGATTTGCATTTCTCTAATGGCTAATGATCGTGAGCATTTCCTCATGTGT
>NW_004444047.1:7259010-7362450 GCF_000243295.1 Trichechus manatus latirostris | reverse complement strand
CATGGGCATTAGTTGTGGAACCAAGTAAAACGAAATCCTTGACAACTTCAATCTTTTCTCCATTTATCATGATGTTGCTTATTGGTCCAATTGTGAGGATTTTTGTTTTCTTTATGTTGAGGTGTAATTCATACTGAAGGCTGTCGTCTTTGATCTTCATCAGTAAGTGCTTCAAGTCCTCTTCACTTTCAGCAAGCAAGGTTGTGTAATCGGCATATCCCAGTTGTTAATGATTCTTCCACCAATCTTGATGCCTGTTCCTCTTCATACAGTCCAGCTTCTCAGATTATTTGCTCAATATACAGATTGAATAGGTATGGTGAAAGGATACAACCCTGACACACGCCTTACCTGACTTTAAACCATATGGTATCCCCTTGTTCTGTTTGAACAACTGCCTCTTGATCTATGTACAGGTTCCTCATGAGCACAATTAAGTGTTGTAGAATTCCCATTCTTAGCAGTGTTACCGATAATTTGTTATGATCCACACAGTCGAATGCCTTTGCAATCTGTAAAGATTAAAGCCAAGAAAACCCTATGGGACAATTCTGCTCTGTTACACATGGGGTCACCATGAGTCGGAATTGACTCCACAGCAATGGGTTTTGTTTTTTAAGCTGCAGGGTCTCTGGTGCTTTTAGGAGAATGTTCTGTCTCTGGGAGTACGATGGTGTTCTCTCAAGGAATAGGCCTGGGAGGCCAAGGGGGTCAAGACGAGCTTGCTGCTCAGCCACTTTGCAGTGGGGTGACCTCAGGGCTGTCTCTCAGAGCCTCTCCCTCCTCCTTGACTTTTCTGCTCCCTGTCCCGCTGACGTCACCGAGCTCCTCAGAATCGGGTGAAAAACCGTGTACTCAGAAGCTCTGCAAACTCCCAAACGCTTATTAATCAGTGTCCACTGTTAGGCTGAGCCAGCCTGCTGATGGGGGAGACACGCCCTGTGTCTGCAGCATGTGGCTGTAATAAATCGTGCCCAAGACATCCATCCTCCTTAGTGGCTCCAAGGGCTCAAGTCCTTCTAAAAACCCGTAAAACCTGTTGTCAAGTTGTTTCCTACTTGTAGCGACCCTATAGGACAGAGTAGAACTGCCCCATAGGTTTTCCAAGGAGCAGTTGGTGGATTCCAGCTGCCGACGTTTTGGTTAGCATCCTAGCTCTTAACCACGGTGCCACCAGGGCCCTCAAATGTGTCTAACCCATTGCCGTCGAGTCGATTTCAACTCAGACGTGTCTAGTTGTCACGACTCAGCAAGCCCTGTGGAAAGATGGGTGCAGGGGCTTTGATTGACCTGCCGGCACAGGGGGCGCTGACAACCCTCATCCATCCTCCAGGATGTTGTCACAGCAGAAAAGGTTCCTGGCCCAGTTCGCCATGCATCAGCACCTGCGCCTGGACTCCGGGAAGCAGAAGGCCAGAGTCATGGAACTTCTGGAAGAGCAGTTGGAGACCCAGCTCCAGGTACGAGCCGTGGGAAAGAAGAGAGGAAATAACACGCCCAACCTCATGGCTCACACCGCCAACCCCTCCACAGGACCCCTGGCCCCTGCACGTCCCTCATTGCCCGCTGAGTCTCACTAGCTATGGGCTGTCTGCTTGGACCATTAGTGCCTGGAGGGCAGGCTGGGCCTGTGCTGACTCTCCGTGTGTCCGCTGCACCCAGCTTGGGCCAGGCCCATAGCAGCTGACCAGTTCCTGTCCATTCAGCGAGAAGGAAGACAAGTATTTTCCTGAGTGTGGCTCTCACCACAAGGTAGTGGCTGGGGCTAAGGGCAGGGTCGTTTAGGCAGCATTGGTGACTGATGGATCCCTGGGTGGCTCAAACAGCTAAGCACTGGACTACCAACCAAAAGGTTGGTGGTTCAAATCCACCCAGAGGTGCCTCAGAAGAAAGGCCTGGCAGTCTCCTTCCGGAAGATCAACCACTGAAAACCCTGTGGATCGCGGTTCTACTCTGACATGCATGGGGTCACCGTGAGTCGGAATTGACTCGATGGCAGCTGGTATTTTGGTGGTAACTGAAGTTTGCACTTTTTCTGGAACATACAGGCAGATCTGATCTCATTGTGTATAGTGGATACTTCATCACGGAAACATCTTGTTACTGAGATTGTAAGGTGAGGCAATCAAGCAAAGTGGCTGCCATTAAAGAAAAAGTCAAACATTCCAGAATGTAAGCATTTCACAGCATGTTGGGCCCTTGGGCGAAGTGACTGCCAGTGGTGGCAGTAATAAAAGAATATCCAAACCCATTGCTGTCGAGTTGATTCTGACTCATAACGACCCTGTAGGACAGAGTAGAACTGCCCCATAGGGTTTCCAAGGAGCGGCTGATCGATTCAAAGTGCCAGCCTTTTGGTTAGCAGCTGAGATCTTAACCATTGCGCCACCAGGGCTCCAGTATATTTGTAAGAATATATATAAGAATATAGTAATTATAAAAACCAGTTGCTGTTGACTCTTGACAGCCCCCCGAGTGTCAGAGTAGGACTGTGCTCCATAGGGCTTTCAAGGCTGTGGCTTTTTAGAAGTCAATCACCAGGCTGTTCTTCCAGGACACCTCTGGTGGACTCCAACTTCTAATCTTCTGTCAGCAGCCAAGCGCCTTAACCGTTGGCACCATCCAGGGACTCCATAGTAATCATAAACCCAAATAACCAAACCCATTGCCATCGAGTCAATGCCAACTGATAGCGACCCTATAGGACAGAGTAGAACTGTCCCATAGGGTTTCCAAGGAGCGCCTGGTGAATTTGAACTGCCAGCCTTTTGGTTAGCAGCCAACTGCTTAACCACTGCACCACCAGGGCTCCTAGTTAACATTTATTTGTTGAGGGGCCATTATAAACAGTCACTGGGCTGAGAGCTTTACATGCAGTATCTAACGTCATCCTCCAACAGCCAAGGAGGAGGTTACTGTTATTATCCCAGTTACGGTGGGGAAACTGAGGCTTAGCGGCAACATCACACTGCTAACAAGACATGGAGCCACAGGTTTGGAATCCAGCCTGTCCTGCTGAACCACGGTGTGGCAGTTAAGAACTCAGGCTTTAGAGCTGGGCGAAAGTGCTGAGATTCTGGCTCTGCTGCTTCCGTCCCCATGGTCCCAGCGGGTCCTCAGCCCCCGACCTCAGTGTTTTCATCTGTAAAAGGGGATTCATGGCTGGTGTGAGTGAGGAGCACCAGTTGTCTGGCCGGAGCCTGCGTTTGCTTCCTCCCTCCCACGTGCCTCTGCCCTGCCCAGCCCTTTCTGGATGCTTCCTGGAGATGGATCCTCAGAGGTGTCAGACATCCTTCAGGTGGGGTGGTGTGGGGGTGTGTAGAAGGGCGGTGGGAGCCCAGCTCACCCTCTCCCCTTTGCACTCAGGAAGCCGAGCAGAGCTTTATCTCGGAGCTGGCTGCACTGGCCCGGGTGCCCCTGGCTGAAAACAAAGCATCGTCGAGTAAGCGCGGGCTGCCGGGTAAGTCCCAGAAAGCGGCAGCTGCAGGGAGGAGCTCTGAGCTAAGGGCGCAGGTTCTAGTCCACGCACGGCCGGTGGTCATCAAGCAACTCGTGCCCTTGGGCACCGCCCAGCTGCCTGGGCTCCGTGTCCCTGTGTGCAGTGAGCAGGCTCAGGAAGGACACCTGGGGTCCTTACTCCTAGCCCTCGGTAATGGAGTCCTGGCTTGGCCCTACCCAGCTGGGTCTCATCCCTGTTAGCTGTAAAACGGGAACAGCAAGTCCTCCTCCCCCGACAGTGACATCGCAGCGTCCTTGTTCCCAGCCCCTCCCCTGACAGTGACATCACAGCATCCTTGTTCCTGATCCCTCCCCCGACAATGACAACCTCAGTGACATAGCAGCGTCCTTGTTCCCGGCCCCTCCCCCGACAGTGATAACCTTAGTGATGTCACAGCGTCCTTCCTGGCCCCTCCCCTGACAGTGACAACCTCAGTGACATCACAGCATCCTTGTTCCCAGCCCCTCCCCTGACAGTGACATCACAGCATCCTTGTTCCCGGCCCCTCCCCCGACAGTGACCACCTCAGTGATGTCACAGTGTCCTTGTTCCTGGCCCCTCCCCCGACAATGATAACCTTAGTGATGTCACAGTGTCCTTCCTGGCCCCTCCCCTGACAGTGACATCACAGTGTCCTTGTTCCTGGCCCCTCCCCCGACAATGATAACCTTAGTGATGTCACAGTGTCCTTCCCGGCCCCTCCCCCGACAGTGACCACCTCAGTGATGTCACAGTGTCCTTGTTCCCGGACCCTCCCCCGACAGTGACCACCTCAGTGATGTCACAGTGTCCTTGTTCCTGGCCCCTCACCCAACAGTGATAACCTTAGTGATGTCACAGCGTCCTTCCTGGCCCCTCCCGACAGTGACGTCACAGCGTCCTTGTTCCTGGCCTGTCCTCCGTCTGTCACTTTAGAATAGCCTGCATCGCCCCCGAGGGCCCAAAGTTTTAAATCCAAGTGCCTTGTCCCAGTTGTGCCACCAGGGTGATCAGGAGTCCCCAGTGGGGCCCAAACCTGGTCCCAGGATGCCAATATAAGGGAAAAGCGGGGCTGGTGGGATGATGACTGGGACGGCAGTGTGAAAATACAGAGCTCTTAAGGCAGAAGCGCAGCGCCCGCACTCTCTTCTCAGCTTGCTCCTGCTTTGTGAGGCTTAAAGGCAGCTGGGTATGGTAGTCAGACTAGGGACAGGGGGTCTGAGAGACCAGAGTTCCAATACCACCTCCGCCGCTTACTGGCTGTGTGGGCTTGGCAAAGCACTGCGCTTCCCTGGGCCTCAGTTTCCTGGTAAGCTTAATGGGTGTAATGGCAGTGAGACCCCACAAAGGATGCCCAGAAGTTACCAGGTGGATCGGAGTGAGGCCGAGCCAAGCTTTCCCTGGCCAAAAGTCAGCCCCAGTGTCTGGTTTCACCTGTCCTCTGCAGAGAAGCCCCTGAGGACCAAAAGGAAGAAGCCCCCTCCCCGGGACAAAGGGGAGCCAGGGGCACTCAACGATGACGACTCCGCTTCTGGGGGTCACACCGCAGGACCGCTCAGGTACAACGGGGTCCCCAGCTTCCTGCTCACTTGCTGTGCGCCTCCTCCTGGGCAGGAAGGCTAGCCGTTCTCTCAGCCGCGTTTAGTGTGAGGGCCCGAGGAAGGATGGCTGTAACGGGGCACAGCAATGTAAACCCTGACGATAATGGGAAATATTGGTGTTAGGATTACTCTTCAGTTGTTGTGAGCTGCCATCATGTGGGCCCCCCACTCATGGCGACCCCACACACAACGGAACAACACACTGCCCAGTCCTGTGCCATCCTTATGATCAGTTGCTGATTGGCCCATTGAGAGCCATAGAGTCTTCATTGGTTGATTTTTGGAAGGAGATGGCCAGGCCTTTCTCCCTGTCATCACTGTTATTATTAGCATCTAATTTGGTTAGTCACCATGGGCTCCAAGCCCCACCAGGGCCCAGCCTGACCAGTCGGGCAAACCCCTCTCCCACCAGGGTGGCTACTGGCTAGAGATGCTCTGGGATTTGAAATGGGGAGGTCAGCCCTGGGCGCCCCAGTCACGTGAGCACCCATGCCTTCAGTCTCGTGGCGCATGGACACTCTCCCACCCAATACGGGGAAACGAGGAATTTTGTTTTTTTTTTTTGAACAACCCACATCAAAATGAAAACCACTGGGCTGTCATTCAGCTGTAAAAAAGAAAGAAGTCCTGATACAGGCCACGACATGGATGGACCTTGAGAACATCATGCTGAGTGAAATCAGCCAGACACAAAGGGACAGATGTCGTCAGATCCCACTTAGACCAAGTATCTGCAGCAGACAGATGCACAGAGACCGAAGTCCGTTCATGGTTCCAGGGACGGGTGCGAGGAGAAAGGGTCACTGAGTTTCCGTGTAGGGGGATGAAAGAAATTGGAGAGAGTGGTGATAGTTGTCCCTCGTGATGAACGTGATTACTGTCACTGAATTGCACACAGAAAAATGACTGAAATGGCAAACGCCTTGTTAGATCTCATCACAATAAAAAAAATTAAATTAAAAAAGTTAAACTGTTTTGGTGGCCAAAACGTGGGTTCAGCGCAGATGAGCTTGACAAGTGACTGGGCCGGGACAGACGTGGTCGGGACTGACACCTCAGGTTCTAACTGGTGGCATTTCTTCCATGTTTGCTGCAGCCAAAGACCGAGTCAGCAGGACAGTGACGTCGGTGCTGAGAACGCCAGGAAGGTGCTGAAGAAGAGAAGCGATTTGTAGTTGAAGGCTGGTCGGGCGGTAATGTGGAACACTCTAGAATCCTGGCTGAGACGCGGACGACCCCACCCCACACCTGTTCCCCAGCCATGCGGGAGACCGTGGGGGGACGCGGGAGCCCTGGCCTCCTCGTGAAGACAGTGGATCTCTCAGTCGGCCTCATAGGGTGTCGTGAGGGGGCATGGGAGGGGGCGTCAAAGGGCATCAAAGAGCAGGAGTATGGCGGCCCTTCCCCTGACAAAATTAGGAGGCCCCGTGCCCGGAAATACATCTTTTGGAGTTTCTTTTCTGGTTCGGCTTCCCTGGCCTGTGTTTCAGCTCCACTCCTGTTGAACCCTGGTGGCGCAGTGGTTAAGTGCTCAGCTGCTAACCAAAAGTTTGAACCCACCGGCTGCTCCTCCAGAGAAAAGTGGCAGTCTGCCCTTGTAACGATTGCAGCCTTGGAAACCCCGGGGGGCAGTTCTGCTCTGTCACATGGAGTGGCCGTGAGTCAGAATCGACTCCACAGCCCCCAACAACAGCAACGCTGTGTCCTGACGCTGCCCCGACCTGCCCTCCCCGAGCGGTGCTGACCCCAGTGCCCTTGCATGTGTCCTGGTTACAGCCTTGGGACACCGCTGTTCTCCAGGCTTCTCCATGAAGCACCCCCGCCCCCGCCCCGAGCCACTGAACGGTCTCCACGCCTTTGTCTCTGCCACTCGGTCACCCCCACTCTCTCACACACCACGGCCGTTACCTGCCTATCCTGACCAAACGGATTCCCGTCTTCAGTGTTTTCCGTGCTTTGGCTCAGCCAGCAGCTGAGGGCTGAATCTCAGGGCCAATAACCCTGACAGGGACCAGGGACCCCTGGCCCGAAGGCCTGTGCTGACCACACCCTGGGACCTGAGGACCCAGAGACCCATAATGACATCTGTAGCAGCCTTTCATCCTGGGAGCACTTGAAGTTCCTGGGAAGAGGCCTTGCCCAGCCCTGGGGTCTTCCCTTGGAGGGGAGTGAGCTCTTCCATCACATAGCGGTACCTCCCTCCCCCCGCAGGAGAGAAGTTCCCAGTGGATGGTGAGAACATCTAGAAGTTCCCAGCCCAGCCACACACGTTAAACCACTGCCAGGAGCGGCGTTTCTTCCCCGTAGAGAAAATTGGTTTTCGCTTCTAAACCAGGGATTCTTGTCCTCAGCACTGTGGACCTTTTGGGCAGATAGTTCTTTGCGGCAGAGATGAGGGAGGGCCGTCCTGTGCGTTGTGGATATTGAACAGCATCCCTGGCCTCCACCCACCAGGGGCACCCCCCAGTTATGACAACCACAAACGTTTCCAGACCTGGACACGTGTCCCCTGGGGGCATCCCCCTGGTTGAGAAGCATGGATCTCAGAGCGTGTATGTCCTGGGCAAGTCCAGCCTGCTATTTCCACAAATTCCCCAGGACAAGCTTGGCTCTGTGGCTGTCGGGGCCTCTGTCTCGGGGATTTTCTGGACCATTTGTGGCCCGAATTTTTATTTCTTGAAACCTAAGCCAGACTTTTATTCAGGAATGGAGAGGCTCCTTAGCAGAAAAAAATAATCCATAATATTTACGCTGTTTTTTAACATTGCTAATCCCCAGTTCCTCCCTGGTCAGCCGTGGGCTTCCCAAAATTAACCGACTGCGCCCTCTTGTGGCTAAATTGCATTCCTCCGCAGAGTCTTTTTTAAAAATGACGGCTTCCTGTGTGCAATATTTTCAGAATCTGGTTTGCCCAGAAATCGCTTTTATTTTGTCACGTGGTGTCCTCGGCCCAGAGGAGCAACTTCTTCATTGGGAATGTCTGATTTGGTGTCATGGGTATGGTAAAGGCAGACCCCACCCCCCCACCCCTGCCCCCGGCAATACCAGGACTGGCCTGAGAGTAACCGCTGAGTGTAGGTTTAATGGAGTCACTGGGTAATGTGAATCGTTAGCACACTTGGCTACTAACCAAAAGGCTGGAGGCTCGAGTCCACCCAGAGGCACCTCGGAAGAAAGTCCTGGAGATCTACTTCTGAAAACTCAGCCACTGAAATCCCTATAGAGCACAGTTCTACTCTGAAACACATGGGTTGGCCGTGAGTTGGAGCTAACTCGACGGCAGCTGGGTCTCGGTAGACTTAAAGATCGCAAGGCCCAGGCCAAGCGCCTGTCCTCCGTGGATGGCGCTGACAGCCTCGGCCTCCCCACATCTTCTGGGCTGAACAGATTCTAGCCTTCGTGGCTGCTGCATAGGTACTAGCTTTTCTTCTTCGGTGTAACTGACTTAGCCAAAGGGACTGTGTCATGTGCAGTTGTACCCCACCCCACCCTCACCCCAACTATTGGGCTTGGCCCAGTTTGGGGCACATAACTCTCAAGACAGATCGCCCCTTCTAACTAGGATCAGGATATAGAGGCGATTTTCCTGATAGAATTACCTCCCTGGCAAGACACACAGCACTCAGCACCGTCCTGGCACAGGCTTTGCGACACCGTGAGGCTGATGAGGGGTCCTTGGGCCGTGCAAACAATTGACATGCCCTTAGCAAAAGGCTGGCATTTCAAGTCCACCCAGATGTACCTTAGAAGCAAGGCCTGGCCATCCACTTCCGAGAAATCAGCCAATGAAAATCCTACAGAGCACAGTTCTACTCTGACACACATGGAGTCACTGTGAGTCGGAATCGACTGGACGGCAACATGACCACAGCACACCCAGGGCCAGGGGAGAGAACGAGATCCGCAGTGAGGCCCCAGGACAAATCTCAACACCCCTGCCCTTTTGGTTACGTCTGCCGGTTCTTATCATGGGCTGTGGGTTGTTATGGCAATGGAAGGAGGTAGCACTGGAAAAGGATGGTAAATGGCCTATAGTGAGAGGTTTAGTGCATTAATTCGCCTGAGCTCGAGATGCTAGAATGATGCCAGTGGGGTTTCTAAGACATCTTCGTTATCTCGTAGGAGTCCCTGGGTGGAGCACATGGTTCGGAAATGGACTACAGCTGAAAGGCTGCCGGTTGAAACCCACCCAGAGACTCCTGGGAAGTAAGGCCTGGTGATCTGCTTCCGAGAGCTCACAGCCTTGAAGACCCTGCGGGGTGCAGATCTACTCTGCACACATGGGGTCACCATGAGTCAGAGTCGACTTAACGGCAGCCAACAACAACGCTGCCGCAAGAGAGGAGCAAACTGGGTGGTTTTAAAGGACAGAAATGGATTTCTTCACAGTTCAGGAGGCTGGAAGTCCAAACTGAGGGCGCTGGCGCTAGGGGAAGGCTCTCTGTCGGCTCTGGAGGAAGATCCTGGTCTAGGCTTGTCTAGCTTTCTTCTCGGCGTCCCTTGGGAATCTCCACGTGACATCTGTCTTTCCTCCATTTGTCCTGTGTGCCCAGTCTTCTCTTTTTATATCTCAGAAGTGATTGGGTCTCAGACACACCCTACACTAGTATGACCTCATTAACTAACAACAGAAACCCTAGTCCCAGCTGGGATTACGTCCACAGGCAAAAGGCTTAGGATTCCAACACAGGTTTTTGGGAGACGCAATTCAATCCATAACGCAAGGGCAGTAAAGTCTCTTAGGGGTCTTCCAGCCAGCCTGTCTCTGTTTTTTACTCTGTTTTCTCTGAAACCCCTGAAGAGGGTGATGCTGATCCTGCTGCTGCAGTAGAAGTCTACTCACGGTCCAACTCTTCCCTCCTACCTGCCCCACCCCCCTCTAATCTGTTCACCACTCTGCGTCTGGGGGATCTTTCTAAAACACAAATCTGTGACTGTCTTCGGTGGCACCCCATTGAAATTAGGATTAAAAACACCACCTTTAGTATGGCCCATAGGCCCTGTGAGATCTGGCATCGGCTCCCTGCAGCCCAGCTCATGCCCCCGCCCTCATGCTGCACCCAGCCTCGCCGTCCTCTCTCATGTCCTCACATGTGCCATGCCCCTGCCCACCACTGGACCTTTGGACATGATGTGCTTCCTGAGACACCCTTGCCCCCGTCACACCCCCTTGGCTTCACTAGCTCCTACCCTTTCTTCACATCTCAATTCAGGGGTCACTTCTTCATAAAGCCTTCTGTTATCCCTTTCCCCAGACAAGGCCAAACACAAAAACAAAAACCTTGCCATTGAGTTGACTTCAACTCACAGCGACCACATGTGTCAGAGTAGAACCGCACTCCATACGGTTTTCAGTGGCTGATTTTTTTGGAAGTAGATTTTCAGGCCTTTCTTCTGAGGCACCTCTAGGTGATCTCAAACTTCCAATCTTTCAAGCATGTTGGCTGCACCACCCAGGGACTCCAGACTAGTTGCCATCAAGTTAATTTGGACTCATTGTGACCCCATGTGTGTCAGAGTAAGACTGTGCCCCACGGGGTTTTCAATGGCTGATTTTTCAGAAATAGATTGCCAGGCTTTCTTCCAAGGCACCTCTGTGTGAACTCAAATCTCCAACCTTTTAGCTGGCAGCTGAGTACATTAATAGTTTGGACAACCCAGGGAACCCCCCAGACAAAACCAAGCCCTCTTTTATACTCCTAGCATGGTAGGTCTTGCTGCTGGAATTGTTGTTGTTAGATGTTGTTGAGTCTGTTCCAACTCATAGCGACCCTGTGTACAACAGAATGAAACACTGCCCGGTCCTGCGCCATCCTTGCAGTGGTTGCTATGTTTGAGCCCATTGTTGCAGCCACTGTGTCAGTCCATCTCATTGAGGGTCTTCCTCTTTTTTGCTGATGCTGTGCTTTAGCAAGCATGATGTCCTTCTCCAGGGACTGATCCTTCCTGATAACATGTCCAAAGTACGTGAGACATAGTTTGGCTATCCTGGCTTCTAAGGAGCATTCTGGTTGTACTTCTTCCAAAACAAATTTGTTTGTTCATCTGGCAGTCCATGGTATATTCTTTGCCAACACCACAATTTAATGCTTCTACTTCCCCCCAAATTAAACTTACCCACCCGTTCACCAGATGTGGTGACCCAATCCCAGGCCCTCGCCCTGAGGACTCTGCTAATGCACAGCAGGGTAGGAGAAGCAGGGGAGACCCAATTTCTGTGGGTCCTGAAACTAGTACATTGGGAGGAAGAGCTTCTTTATAAAAAGCAAATAAAAAATTACAAAATGTATGATTAAAATGAGAGAGGAAATCAGAACAAACTATATATTTTTTAAATCTGACAAATCCCACAAAATAACAAATCCATCTTTTCTTTATGATGAATTGTGACACACCTCTGAAATATTTTTGTTCTAATATTTCTTCACTTAAAATTTCATGCATCTGGTGATTGGGAGATTTTCCATAGATTAGCTTCTGATCTCTGTCCATTTCCATACTCAAGCTCCTCAATACCCACACACTTCTGGTGCTGGTTGCCATGGGAACCATTTGTGTCATGACAACCTCTGGCCTTGCACATTTGTGTCCTGATGCTCGGTGAGGTGACCAGTAGGTGGCGGAGTATTCCTGAAAGCCATGTGTACACTGGGCTGGCCAGCAGTAACTTAACTATACACAGAGGTGCACAGTGTGAATGCCCAGAAACATCCCACTAAACCCAACTCGGCTTGCTATGACCCACATCCTAAGCATGAGCATGGTCCCTCCAATATCACCAGATATGAGAGACATTGTTGTGGTTGTTGTTATGGTTCCATTGAATCGATTCCGAGTCACAGCAACCCCCATGTGACAGAGTAGAACTGCCCCATAGGGTTTGCTTGGCTGTAATTTTTAAGGAAGCAGGTTGCCAGGTTTTTCTTCCATGGAGCTGCAGGTGGGTTTCGAACCACCAACTTTTTGGTTAGCAGCCAAGCTCTTAACTGTCGCAGCACCGGGCTCCTTAGTCAAAGGAAGTGGTGGTCTTTAACAGTCTGCAATTTAAACATCTGACTGTTGTAAAATTTGAAGCAACGTACGCCTCTGTGAACACATCACTAGCCCACTCCTGAGGCCTTGGTAAGGATCTGAGCCCATGAGGTGCCTGAAACTTGAGCTGCTTTAACTTCCTGGTTCTGGCTTCTGAGCAAACCTGTTTCCTGAGGTTAGGCTTCTCCATGGAGAGAGGAAGAGCTCCACTGAGCATGCTCAGTTCCTTCTAGCTTGACCTATCGGGCTAGTCTGCCCTGGGGAAGTACCAGTGAGAGGCCAGGAAGAGTCCCCAACCTTCTCCCACCCCATGGAAGGCCCCTCCCTCTGTGGAAACCTGAGGAGTGGAAGATAAGCATCTGCCATCGTTAGCTGCTGCGGAGTTGGCCCAACTCAAGGCAACACCATGCACAGCAGAACGCAGTGCTCCCCGGTCCTACGCCATCCGCACAGTTGGTTGCAATGGGTTGTGATCCATAGTTTTCATTGGCTGATTTTCGGAAGTATATCGCCTGGCCTTAGATGTGGGGTGGGGCCAATCTGTTGTTAGGCGCCAGTCAAGTGAATTCTGACTCAGAGGCCCTGTGTGACAGAGTAGAACTGCTCCATAGGGTTTCCTAAGCTGTAGGATCTCTTCCAGTTAGTTGGCCAGGTAGCTGTCTTTCAAATTTCTTGGCATAGACGAGTTAGAGCTTCCAGTGTTGGGTTCGTTTGTTGAAACGTTTCAGTCGGTATTCCATCAATTCCTGAAGCTTTGTGTTTCTCCAGTGCCTTCAGTGCAGCGTGGACTTCTTCCTTCAATACCATCAGTTCTTGATCTTATGCTACCTCCTGAAGTGGTTGAATGTCATCAGATTCTATCTGGTACACGGACTCAGTGTATTCTTTCCAGCTTCTTTTGATGCTTCCTGCATCGTTCAACATTTTGCCCATGTTGTTGTTGTTGTTAGGTGCTGTCGAATCGGTTCTGACTCATAGCGACCCTATAGGACAGAGTAAAACTGCCCCATAAGGTTTCCAAGGAGCAACTGGTGGATTCGAACTGCTGACCTTTTTTGTTAGCGGCCATAGCTCGCTGTAGCTCTTAACCACTGCACCACCAGTGCTCCATATTTTGCCCATAGACTCCTTCAGTATTGCAGCTCGAGGCTTGAAATTTTTCTTCAGTTCTTTCAGCTTGAGAAATTCCAAGCTCGTTCTTCCCTTTTGGCTTTCTAACTCCAGGTCTTCGCACACTTCATTATACTTTCCTTTGTCTTCTTGATCAGCCCTTTGAAATCTTCTATCCAGCTCTTTTACTTAATTGTTTCTTCCATTCACTTTAGTTACTCAACGTTCAAGAGCAAGTTTCAGAGTCTCTTCTGACATTCCATCTTGGTCTTTTCTTTGCTGTCTTTTTAATGACCTTTTGCTTTCTTTATGTATGATGTCCTTGATGTCATCACATAACTCATCTGGTCTTTGGTCACTGGTGTTCAGTGAAAGGTCATCCAACAGAATGTGGAAATTATTGAACAATAGCATTAATATCATTATGTTGAGGATAATTCAAAAATTCTTGCAGCAGTACATCAACAGGGAACTGCCAGAAATTCAAGCCGGATTCAGAAGAGGATGTGGAACAAGGGATATCACTGCTGATGTCAGATGGATACTGGCTGAAAGCAAAGAATACCAGAAAGATGTTTACCTGTGTTTTATTGACTATGCAAAGGCATTCAACTGTGTGGATCATAACAAATTATGGATAAGATTTTGAAGAGTGGGAATTCCAGAATACTTAATTGTGCTCACACAGAACCTGTTTGTAGACCAAGAAGCAGTCATTCAAACAGAGCAATGGAATACTGTGTGATTTAAAATCAAGAAAGGTGTGTCAAGGTTGTATGCTTTCACCATACTTATTCAGTCTATATGTTGAGCAAATGATCTGAGAAGCCGGACTACATGAAGAGGAACGGGGCATCAGGATTGGAGGAAAACTCATTAACAACCGGCAATATGCAGATGACACAACCTTGCTTGCTGAAAGTGAAGAGGACTTGAAGCACTTACTGATGAAGAGCAAAGACCACAGCCTTCAGTATAGATTACCTCAACATAAAGAAAACAAAAATCCCAGGGGCGAATGAGATAGGGAAGGGAAAAAGGGACCGATGCCCTAGGCAAAGGACCCTGAACTAAAAACATGTGCTTAACTAATGACACAAAACCCGTACCTTGGAACATGCAATAATGAAAGAACAACCCACTCAGCTCTCAGTGTACTTCCTTGATAAGATGCTTTTCAGAAGAACTGGCCCAATCTTGTCCCTGGAGTGTGCGCAGACGTACGCAAGGTGACCAACAGACCCGTGACAGGAATTGAGCCGGCACCACGGGGGAACTGCGCAGGCACAGCACCCCAAAATAATTCCTGCCATCCAGTCCCAGGAGCCTTTGTTATGGATTGCATCTTGAATTACCTCTTGCGCGCACACCTAATCTTCATAACCCTGACTCTTTCATGAATAAAGATGATGCCTTTTCCTGCCTAAAAGAAAACAAAAATCCTCACAACTGGACTAATAAGCAATATCACGATAAATGGAGAAAATATTGAAGTTGTCAAGGATTTCATTTTACTTGGATCCACAATCAACACCCATGGAAGCAGCAGTCAAAAAATCCAAGTGACATATTACACTGGGCAAATCTGCTGCAAAGGATCTCTTTATAGTGTTAAAAAAAACAAAGATGTCACCTTGCCAAGTAAGGTATACCTGACCCAAACCATGGTGTTTTCAGTCAGCTCATATGCCTGCAAAAGCTGGATAGTGAACAAAGAAGACTGAAGAAGAATTGATGCATTTAAATTATGGTGTTGGTGAAGAATATTTAAGATGCCATGGACTGCCAGAAGAACGAATAAATCTGTCTTGAAAAGTACCGCCAGAATGCTCCTTAGAAGCAAGGATGGCACGACTTCATCTCACACACTTTGGACATGTACCAGGAGGGGCCAGGCCTGGAGAAGGACATCATGCTTGGTACTGTAGAGGTCAATGAAAAAGAGGAAGACCCTCAATGTGATGGATTGATACAGTGGATACAGTTGGCTCAAAGATAGCCACAGTTGTGAGAATGGCGAGGACTGGGCAGTGTTTCGTTCTGTTGTACGTGGGGTTGCTATGGGTCAGAACCAACTCATAAGAACAAGAACAACAACAATCGTTACAGGAGCAGATCACCAGGACTTTCTCCTGTGGAGCTGCAAGGTGAGTTCAAACCACCAACCTTTCAGTCAGCAGCCGAGGGCTCTTTGGGGCTAATCTAGATGCCTTGTAACTAAGGGCAGTTAACTAATTGCCATCGAGTCAACCCCAACTCATGGTGACCCCATGTGTGTCAGAGTAGAAATGCACGCCATCGGGTTTTCAATGCTGTGAACTTTTGGAAGCAGATTGCCACATCTTTCTTCCGAGGCACCTCTGGGTGGACTCGAACCTCCAGCCCTTCGGTTAGCAGTTCACTGTTTGCACCACCCGGAGACTCCAGCTAAGGGTGCCACGTCATCACTGTGTAGCTCTTAGCAGAGAAGCACTGCTGTGTGCTCACGAGACCAGCTCTCACGTGCCAGCCCCTTGGGAGATGAAGCCACAGGCCCCTCTACACCAGGGAAGAAGAGAATGTCTGTGCAGAATCCCCACGTGCAACCTCCATGGAGCTTGGCCCACACCCCTCTGCCTGCAGGCTCCCGGCTGTGTCCATGGTCCCTCTCACTAGGCTTGGCATCTGGGATGCAGAGCACAGCTGGCCTGGCCTCCCTCACCCTGCCTGGGGGTGGGCTGCCACCCCCAGAGGCAGAGGCAGTGTCCCTGCTCTCCCAGGCACACCTGAGCACAGGTCTGCGCACTGAGGAGAGACCCAGGCTGCCTGTTGGACCAACCCTGGGCAGCTCCCCCAAGTGGACAGGGTCATCTTGTCCGTGGGATTACCTCCCCTCCTGGGAATTAGGTGTGCGGGGCTGCTTTCACTACCTGCCTCCAGTCGCCCACGACACCTGCGCCAGGCAGGAGCCCCGGGCTCAGCGACCCCACAGACCCCGTGCCAGGGGAGTCTGATTTTCCTGTGGAGGTGGGAAGTCTCAGGGTCTAAGGGAGAGGTAAGGGGGGGTTTTCCCTCAGCTCCTGGGAGTCAGCTGACTCATCCCGTAATCGTCCCTAAGAAAGACTTTGCTGATGACAGTGTTTGCTGGGAGCCTGGTCCTGCTCGGCACCCATGCACTTCTGGGGGAGCTAGTGGCTTCTTGGGGGTCTGGAACAAAGACGCCATGAGCCTCAGTGAGGAACACGTGCAGAAGTTTTTGGACGAGAACCCCAGCTTCGCAGAGCGGTACTTCGGGAAGCAGCTGTGCCCCGAGCATGCGGCCGAGGCTGGCGAGGCCGGGAGCCTGGCGGACTGCGCCAGCTTCAGGGAGCTGTGCCAGGTGGAGGAGAGCGCGACGCTGTTCGAGGTGGTGCAGGACATGCAGGAGAGCGTGAACATGGAGCAGGTGGTTTTCAAGATCCTGCGGCGCCTCTGCGGCATCCTGCGCGCCGACCGCTGCAGCCTCTTCATGTACCGCCAGCGCAACGGCGTGGCCGAGCTCGCCACGCGCCTCTTCAGCGTGCAGCCCGACAGCACCCTGGAGGAGTGCCTCGTGCCCCCCGACTCCGAGATCGTCTTTCCGCTGGACATCGGGGTGGTCGGGCACGTGGCGCAGACCAAGAAGATGGTGAATGTCAAGGACGTGAACGAGGTGGGTCTGGGCTGGACCTCGTTGCGGGCGGCTGGTCCCACAGGCATGTCCTGGACACGGTCTTGGTGGTGGCCTAGCATCCACTCAGTCTGATACCTAGGCCCCCAAGAGGGCCTCCTCCAGGCGCAGCCAAGGGTTTATTCTTGCTCCAAGGAATAAGTTCTTATGGAGTCCCTGGGTGGTGCAAACAGTTAAGCTCTCAGCTACTAACCAAAAGGTTGGTGGTTCAAACCCCCCCAGAGGTGGCTCAAAAGAAAGGCCGGTCGATCTGCTTCCAAAAGATTAACCACTTGCAGTTGTGTAGACCCCAACTCACAGTGACCCCGTGTGTCAGAGTAGAACTGTGCTCCATAAGGATTTCAATGGCTGTGACCTTTCGGAAGTAAATCACCAGGCCTCTCTTCCGAGGTGCCTCTGGATGGATTCAAACCACCAGCCTTTCAGTTAGTAGCGGAGGGCTCAATGCTTTGTGCAAGGTTACAGCTTTGAAAACCCTGTGGAGCACAGTGCTGCCCTGCACACGTGGGGTCACCATGGGTCAGCGTCGACGCAATGGCAACTGGCTTGGCTTTCGGTTTGGTTGGTTGGAGGAGAATTGAAAGTGTTTTGGTTTTTTTTGATGAGCACCCGTGGGCTCAGTCAGCCCAAAGCTGCCCCTCTTCCAGGAGGCATCTGCTGTCTTCCCGTCACCCTGGCCTCGGAGCCACTCCAGCTTCCTGGGTCCCCACCCTGAGGAGGCACATACACACCTGTGCAGCCACCTTCCCGTCCACCCTGGGAGCGGAAGGTCCCTGCCCTAGGACCACTGTCTCTTTCAGTAGAATCGGGCTCCCGCTGAGCTCTGCAGGGGACAGATGGTGCCACTGTGCCTCCCCCAATGCTGACCCTAATGGTCACACAGACATGTCTGTTTGACCAGTGTGATCAGACCTGAGTGTGTGGCTGAGAGTCTCAGGTGAGATAGATTCAGATGCAAGCTCCGTGCCCTCATGTCTGAGTCTGGGTCCTGTGGCTGGGCCCAGGGCTGGGGGCCAAAGGTGCCATGGGAAGTCCCTCAGCCCAGGGGGGTGCTTCGGGGCCATCTAGGGACAAAAGGGGCCCATCCAGAGCTTGCAGGGAAAGGAGCCTTGTCTGAGGTGGCCTGCAGCAGCCCCTAGTCAACTCCTCGGCCCAGGACTCCTGAGGGTGAGGATGAGGGTCAGAGCAGGGGTGGGGCAGGCCCAGAGGAAGGGGGAGCAGCCGGGGTTGGGGGAGGGCAGGCAGGCGACAGACGAGAGTGGACAGGCCAGCAGGGCCTGTGTCGCTGGACTGTGAGACAATGGGGACGAGTTTGCATTTGGTCCTCAGGGCTCTGTGGAGCCCCTAAAGCTCTGTAGTGATGCTGTTCCCGAGGAGGGGCGGGGAGACCACGTGAGAAGCAGGACCAGGGGCCAGTTCACGGCAGGCAGGAGGGGTGGAGAGCAGCACCGGGGTTAGGGGAGATTGAGGAGTTAGAATCAAAACAGCCCTGCCGGTGGGTTCTTAATGGGCGGGAAGAGGAAGGGGGCAGTGGGGACAGCTGGGTTTGGGCTTCTGTAACCAGATAGGAAAACATTAAATACTCGGCTGCTAACTGAAAGGTTGGAGGTTCGAGTCCACCCAGAGGTACCTCAGAAGAAAGGCCTGGCAATCTACTTCTGAAAAATAGTCTCAGCCGTTGAAAACCCCGTGGAGCAAAGTTCTTCTCTGACACACACGGGGGGTCGAGTCAATGGCGTCTGTGTTTTTGGTTTTGTTTAACCAGGTGGGCAGATGTACTGGGGGTGGCCTGGGATTGCAGAAAAAGGTGATGTTGGTTTGGGACGTGCTGGACATCGATGTGGGGGCAGAGACACAGGGAGAGAAAGGGAGCCAGGAAGTGGGATCGCAGAGTGGGCAGGGCTTCAAGGAAGAGGAGGAGGCTGCCCCTTCCCGCCTTTCCCCTCCCTGAGCCTTCCCCGTGGACAAGGAGGCTGAGGGACACAGGAGCTGGCTTCTGCTGAGACCCCTGGGCTTGGCCACAGGAAGCAGGAATCACGTGCCTGGCCAGCCTTCTCCATTTCTGGTGACCGCGCCCCAGCCCCAGGCCCTCTGAGTGGCCCCATGGCCCCCTCACCCCTGGACACACATGGACAAGTGCAGCAGGACTCGATCCTCTTACGGTTATCTGCTGTGAACAAGTAGTGACTGGAATAGAATAATCTCCCTGGGATTAGCTCCGTCTTCACTTCCTTTTTAAGAAATGGGTCACCCATGAATCAAACGGAACACCAGGAGCATGAGTTACCAAGAACAGAAATTCAGCCGAGGTGGAGGACCTGGGCCTGAGGGCACCAATGGGTCCCCTCGCACACCCTCCCCAGCCTGCCCACCCCCAGGGCCTCTCTGTGCACCTCAGCCCTGACTAAGTATTCCCAGCCAGGGCTCCCCCAAGCCTCCCCCTGCAGGGCACCATGGAGCCCCCAAAGCTCTTGAGTGAAGCTGGTCACAGTGGAGATGAGTTTGGGGGTCCTCGAGCAGGGCAGGGAGACACTTCAGGAGCATGTCCAGGGGCCAGTCCAGGCCTCTGAGGCTCCTGCTCAAACTGCTCGGCCTGCTATGCCCTCCTCAGCCGGGCTTCGCCCCTCCTTGCCCTCCCTGCAGGGCTGCCCCCGCCTGCTGCCCCGCCCCTGCACCTCAGCTCACACCTGCCTGTCTGGCTTGGCCTTCTCTTCCTGACCCCCACCAGCACTGGGCTGGGGACCATCACCTTGGGACGCACCCCACTGCCTGGCAAAGCGGGTGCTGCCTCCCCTTTGGGACGTAGACACAACACCTGCCCCCCTTCCACTCTGAAAATCCTAAGGGCCAGGCTCAGCCTTGTTGACCTCAGAGTCCGCAGCACCAGGCATGGTGGGACAGAGCCCAGGCTTCAAATCCACAGAGGGGCCATCTTTCCATAAGTGCATAACGATGCCCTAATGGGCAGTGCAAACGGTTAAGGGGTGGGCTGCTCACCCAAACATTACAGGTTCAAGTCCACCCAGAGGTGCCTCGGAAGAAAGGCCTGGTGATCTACTTCTGAAAAATTAGCCTTTGAAAACCCTGTGGAGCACAGTTCTGCTCTGACACACATGGGAGCGCTGTGAGTTGGGGTCCCCTCCATGGCAACTGGTTTAAGCGCTGCCCAGTGGCGGGCTCTGTTAGCACTTGCTTGGTGTGTGCAGGACAAAACTGACGTGAACACAGGAAGTGGGCCATGTTCATCTCCCATTCTACAGAGGGGGAGACTCAGGCATTGGCCCCCAGTTGTCCCTCCAAGTCATGAGCAGCTGGGGGTCAGCCTGCAGCAGTCTTGGAGAGGAGGGTACAGGGAACCCTTGCCCACAGTAGACGAGACAGGAGTGTGGGTGACGGGGGGGAGGACGCCAGGCCACACCGGGACAGGGCAGGGGAGAATCTGCTGAGGCCTCTGTCTCCTCTGCTGCTAACTGAGGAAGTGACTCCCACCTCTACTGGCTGCTTCTATGGCTGAGCCATGGTGCTGGGGGACCCTGAGCACAGGGCTGGCCACAGGCCCTCCCTGAGCTGTGGGACCTGTCTTCCTGGGCTGAGGGTGGCATGGCCTGTGAGCCCCCCCTTCCCCAGCAGCCTATCAGGAGGGGCTGAGACTGGCCTCTCTGGGTGAGGGAGACACTGAGCCTCTGAGGACCACTGGCTCTGGGAACCCTGGGATGTGTTGGGTGTCGTGACCATGCGCTGGACAGACAGACAGACGTCACAGCCTACACTATCGGTGCCTGACAGGTCGAGGCCCCCCGAAGTGTGGCCTGGGTGTGTCGGGGAGGTCCCTCTGCTGTGTGCCTCAGAACCAAGGACCCAAGGATCTGCAGACCCCAGGAAGGGTGGGGGCTGGGCTCACAGCCCGCCAGCCTGGTCAGTGGTTCCACCCCGGCTATCCAGCGTCCAAGGCCCCCGGGGCAGCCTCTCAGCAGAGGCTGTGGGAATCCTCCTAGGAGGGCTGAACGGGTGAATGAATAAATGAATGAATGGAAGCAGCCGGCCTGGAATGCCAAAGCCAGCAGCAGGCCTTCCCTGCCCCCAGCTGGATCCCGCAGGGCTGCGACGTCCTGGTGGAAACCCGCTAGACCTAAGGACAGGGAGCTGGGGTGGCACTGCGGCTCCTTTATGGGGGATTGGTGGGTACTCATCGCTGGGGGCGGGGACAGGAAGGGCAGGGGTGGCTGGGGATGCGGTTCAGGGCACAGTGAGCGGGTGGAGTGTGGACCAGGCTGCTCACATTGAATACACGGGCACAGAGTCTGACTCCAGGCGCTGTTCTAATGCATTCCTGGGTGATGCCGGCCACAGACCACAGTGGGTGGGGGACGCCTTTGGGGAAGGCAGTGAGTGAGAGGGAAGACAGGGAGGGAGCCCAGCCATCACTGTCGGGGGACAGACGGGGGGCCTGGGAGCATCACTGTTGGGGGGCAAAGGGAGGGGCCCAGGAGCATCAGTATTGGGGGGCAGAGGGAGGGGGCCAGGAGCATCACTATTGGGGGGCAGAGGAAGGGGCCTGGGAGCATCACTATCGGGGGGCAGAGGGAGGGGGCCAGGAGCATCACTATCGGGGGACAGAGGGAGGGTCTGGGAGCATCACTATCAGGGGGCAGAGGGAGGGGCCGGGAGTATCACTGTCGGGGGGCAGAGGGAGGGGGCCGGGAGCATCACTATTGGGGGGCAGAGGGAGGGGGCCGGGAGCATCACTATTGGGGGACAGACCAGGGGGCCTGGGAGCATAACTACTGGGGGCAGAGGGAGGGGCCCGGGAGCATCACTATTGGGGGCAGATGGAGGGGGCCCGAGAGCATCACTATTGGGGGGCAGAGGAAGCCCTCAAGTATCACTATGGAGGGACAGAGGAAGAGGGTCGAGGAGGAGAGGCAGGGAGAGCCTGGGAGGCCGGCAGACCACCAGGAAGCCGTGTGTTCGCTGCATGTTCTGTACCTTGGCACTCCAGGGGGAGTTGGGGCAGCTGGAGGTCAGGCAGAAAGAAGCCTGGGGGAGGCCCTTCCTTGTGGCAGTGGGCGGTCCCAGCCTTCCTCATATCAGTTCCCAGGGTCTTACAGGAGAGCAGGTGAGGGAGCCGGCAGGGTCCCCACTCCCCGAGGGGCTGGGGAAGAGGCTCTCTGGGCAGGGCTCTAGCGAGGCCTCATCCTGGACTGAGGGTCCAGAGGGCCGTGTGCCCGGGATGGGGACGGGGCAGCCAGGGAACTCACACGGGGAACCCCACAGTATGTTTCCAAGTGGGCCTACAGGTGTGGTAGTTCAGCACTCTGGCCTCAGTTTCCCCCGTGCTTGGGGAAGGGAAGGGCTGCTGAGGACAGCGGGAGAGGGAGCTGGAGGCTGGGAAGGGTGCCCTGTGGAGCTGGGACGGGGTCAGGTGCTCCCTCTGTGGGCCGTCCCTCCATGGAGTTGGGGGGTCAGGGCAGCAGAGTGACGGGAGCCAAGGAAGACGAGAACTTGTCAATGAAGGAAGAACATGAGGCTGGAGACCTTGCTTACGGTTAGCAGGACTTTTCACGTAGGACCCTCCCCAGCTCGATGTCAGATTTGCAAAGATTTACAAAGATGCGGCTTAGCCACTGTGGCCCCGACTGTGCCCTCAGAACCCGGATTTGGGAAGACATTCTGTGGGAGGTGTTGGATAGGGGACTGGGAGAGGGAACGAGGGGGGAGCAAAGCCCACAGGTGACCCAGCCAGAGCCTGGAGGGTGGCCATCCCATGCCCCGCGCAGCCGCCCTAGAGCTTCCTAAGGCCCGTGACCTCCCCCGAGGAGGTGGTGGGGCCGTGGAGCTGCTGCTGTCAAGAGACCACAGGGTGGAGGCCCTGGTGCTGTGGGCGCCAGAGAGGGGTCTCCGGCATGGGCAGGGCAGGGCCTGGCCACGTCACAAAGGCCAGTGTGGCCTCCACGGGGAGGTGAGAGGCCGACAGGAGCCGGGAGTGTGTGTCCTGGGCCTGCCGTAACAAAACACCATAAAGTGAATGGCTGTGAAGAGCAGAAGGGAGGCTGGAAGTCCAAACTCAGGGCATTGGCAGGGCTAGGCTTTCTCTCTCAGTCGGCTCAAGGAGAAGGTCCTTCCTTGTCTCTTCTGCTTCTGTAGCCCCTGGCATTTCTCCACATTCCTTGGCTTGTAGATGACTAATCGCATAGCGTCTTCATCTTGTGTGACTCTGTTCCCATGCCTCTTCTCTTCTCTACAAGATGAATTTTCTAATCAGAAGGGTTGAGGACTCATCCTGCTCCGGAATGACCTTTCACTGATAGTATCTTCATAGAAAAGCCCTATTTTCCCAAACACATACGTATATAGGGGCTAGGACTGCCACACATCTTTTTAGGGGACACAGTTCAGTCCTTAACAGAGGGTGATAGCAGCCTCCGGGAAAGGCGCCACCAGGCCTGCCAGGAGGTGAAGTGGAACGGCCGGGAAGGCGGGAGGCGGGGGAACCCGGGAGAGGTGACAGCTACACAGAGCAAAGGGAGGATGCCCCGCAAGAGAGCAAGGTGGCAGAAAGGGCCACCACAGGTAGTGGCCCCGTGTCTTTGGGACTTCACAAGGGCAGTTACAGTGCAAGATGGGTGGAAGCTGGAGGGGGCGGCTCCGGATGTGATCAGGAGGGAAAACGAAGAATCAGCAAGTATGGACAGTTCTTCAAAGAGGTTCGGCCACGAAGGTGACGAGGGAGACGGGATGGCAGACAGAGGCGGACGTGAGGGTGTTTTTAAAACAAAGAGTCTCAAGCATATGCAAAGGCCAGGAGTGGGGGGACCGTGGCTAAGAGAAGGGGTGACACATGGCGGGGGCTCCTGGGTGAAGGGTCGGGGCTGCTGCCCAGAAGGCAGGTGGGGAGACCCCCAGCAGTTCTACTGTTGTCCTTGTGAACCATGCAGGTGTGTGGGGTGGGGTGGGGTGAGGTGATGGGGCGGCCAGGTTTGAGATCAGGGAGGAGACAGGTCCACCAGCAATGGATCTATTTCCCCAAACAAGGTCATATTCACAGGTACAAGCTTGGCACTCCTACGTGTCTTTTTGGGAAACAAAATTCAAGCCGTAACAGAGAGTAATAGTTGCCGCCAGGGAGGGAGCCACAGGGCTGCCCAGCAGACGAAGTCACTGTTCCCAGGAATGCTTGACGTCCACCACGGAAGGGCCCGGGAAGGGAGCATGAGGGACCTTGGCAAGGGAAGGGGTGGGTGGCATGCTGGCTCTGGGTGAACAGGAAGCAACAGGGCAGAATCTGGACCACAACAGGACCAGGAACAGCCCGGGCCCTCGTGTGCTGACAGCTGAGTGGGGAGGAAGACATTGTCCAAAGAGCCACTGAAGAACAGGAGGTGGCCACGTGACAGGCAGTGAGAGGACACCTGTTCGAGGTCCTGGGGCCCACAGGAGTGGGACAAAACCCCCCATGGGGAGCCTCCATTGATATTCAGCTGCTACTGGCAGCAGCTTAGCCAGCTAGAGTCTCAGTGTCCTCGAGTCAGAGCATGTCGGTGCCCCTGCTCCATAGGGCCCTCACTTCCCAAGCTGGCCTGGCCCTTCTGCTCCGTGTTACCATCATCAGCTCTCATCCGAGTGCTGGGCACCATGTGGCTGCAATGGCTGATGCACCTCAACGAATCAGGAATGGGGCAGGAGGGCTCGCACCAGCCTGTGCCACTTTACAGGGTCATCAAAAACTCCTAGAATTCCCCAGTGGACGTCCTCTTACATCCTGTTGGGCAAAACAGGTGTGGCCACACTGCATTGCCAGGCAGGCTGGGAAGGGAGTCTGCTGCTCTTCCAGCCCCCTGGTGGAGAGGAAACCTAGGGGCTGCGTGGTAGAGAAGGCATTGGAAATCAAGTGGCGTCGGTCAACATCCATGCCTACTAAGGACCAATGTTGGTGCTGTTGTTAGCTGCCACGGAGTTGATTCCAACTCATGGCAACCCCATGTGTGCGGAGTAGAACTGCCCCATAGAGTTTTCTTAGCTCTAATCTTTATGGAAGCAGATCGACAGGCCTTTTCCTCTGCAGAGCTGCTAGGTGGGTTTGAACTGCCAACCTGTAGGCTAGCAGTTGACTGCAACCATTTGCACCACCCAGGGACCTTCAAAAAAAAAAAAAAAAAAAAAACCCGTTGCCGACAAGTCGGTTCCAACTCATAGCAACCTTACAGGACTGTAAACCAAACGAAACCAGACCCATTGTCACTGAGTTGATTCTGACTCACAGCAACCCTGTAGGACAGAGTAGAACTGCCCCATTAGGGTTTCCAAGGCTGTAAATCCTTGCAGAAGCAGAACGTCACATCTTTCTCCCTCAGTGGCTGGTGGGTTTGAACCACCGACCTTTCAGTGAGCAGCCGAGCACTTAACCTCTGTGGCATCCGGGCCCCTCCATCCTGGAAATGAATGAACAGACCTGAAAGAGCGCCTTTAACAGTGAATAATGACGAAACGTAAGGCACATTGACCCACATAACAGCCGCGGAGGCAGATGCTGCCGCTGTTGCCCGACTCACCGGGGTGGGGGAGGGATGCAGGCTGGGTCCCACTTGCTGCAGGTCACACAGACCCAGCCCAGCGGTCAGACTCCAGAGCTGTCCACCTTGGTCACTTTGGCGTCTTGTAAATAAACGTCAGAACGCAGCAGGTGGGGGGCGAGGTTGGGGGACATCCAACTCTTAGAAGGAGAGGATCCTTCATCTGGGCTGCCTTGTCCCCAGCGCTCAGTGCGTCAGACTTGCTCCTTGAGGAGGAAGAGCTTAGTGCTGCTCAACCATCCCCAGACCAGGGGAGAGCCCAGAGGAGCCATCCAAGAACCTGTGGGAGTGGGAGTGGGTAGGGACCCCCTCCAGGGGGCGCTGGTACACAAGCCATCAGTCAGACTTGGGCTCATCCTGCGTTCAACTAACAGCTACCTTTGACGGAGGAGCATGTGGGGGCGCAATCCCTGGCTGGTGCAAACGTTTAACATGCTCACTGCTCACCGAAAGGTTGGCGGTTCCAGTCCGCCCAGAGACGCCACAGAAGAAAGTCCTGGTGATCTACTTCCAAATAATCAGCCATTGAAAACCCTATGGGGTGCAGTTCTACTCTTATACGCATGGGGTCACCGTGAGTCGGAATTGACTCAATGGAAACTCGTGTTGGGGGCTGCTCTGGAGGCAGGAGGAGGCGGTAGCCTGGGCCAGGATGGGTTTGAGGTATGGGTCGGAGGGGACAGATTCAAGAGCTAGAAGGTATGGAAGGACCCAAGTCTGTGCCGCCAGCCCAGGTATAGGACAGGGAGGGGGGGCAGGAAGGTCTGTGGTGCCTTGAGGCCTCTCCGTAGACTGTTAGACTGAGAGTTGGGGGTCAGAGGTTTGGGGGGCATTGGTTCAGAGTGGTGGGGTGATGGGGAGGGGTGCATGAGAACGAGGGTGTCAGCTGGGTTCAGTCCCGGGGTGGACCAGCTCCCACTACTCATGACCCAAGGCCAGGCCACCTGGAGTCTCAACCCCAGTCTGGGCAGTGGCCTCTGCAAAACTGAGTCCCATCCACAGGGACCAGGGGTGCAGGGAACTCCCCCTCGCTGAGCAGTGCCCTCCCTGTGTCTCCCCCACCGCCCCAGTGCCCCCACTTCAGCCCATTCGCCGACGAGCTCACCGAGTATGTGACGAGGAACATCCTGGCCACACCCATCATGAATGGCAAGGACGTGGTGGCCGTCATCATGGCTGTGAACAAGCTCGATGGCCCATGTTTCACCAGTGAAGATGAAGACGTGAGTGCAGTGGGACCTCTGGGTGTGGCCCCCTGTGCTGGCCCAGGCACGCCCCCTCCATGCACACATGTCTGCGTCTGCACGAGGGCCTGCCTCTAGGTCTCTGTGTCTTTGCGTGTCTCGTATGCATCTGTGGATGTCTCTGTTTCCCGCGTGTCTCTGTGTGTGTAGGTGATGAGTCTGCCTGAGTATGTCTGTGTGTACATCTCCTATGGGACCAGTGGTGGTTCAGCAGTAAAATTGTCGCCTTCTGTGTGGGAGACCCGGGTTCCATTCCTGGCCATTGCACCTCATGCATAATCACCACCCATCTGTCAGGGAAGGCTTGTGTGTTGCTGTGATGCTGAACAGTTTTAACGGAGCTTCCAGACTAAGACAGACTAGGAAGAAAGGCCTGGCGATCTACTTCCAAAAACCGTATGGATCACAAAGGTCCAATCCACAACTGATCATGGGGATGTGGCACAGGACCAGGCAGCGATTTGTTCCTTTGTGCATGGGGTTGCTGTGCGTTGGGGGCCAACTCAATAGCAACACACGTCTCCTTGTCTGAGCTCTGTGTGCTCTGCCCTGCCGCTCTGTGTTTCTTTGGCTTGGAGGCCTGTGCGTGTGCTCTTGGGTGGGCAAGCCCTCGGCTCTGTGTGTACACAGCGCCCCCTCTGGGCATATCTGATAACGGGGATTTTTAAGTCTTGCTACAATTCCTGTTTCAGGTTTTCTTGAAGTACCTGAATTTTGCCACCTTGAACCTGAAGATCTACCACCTGAGCTACCTCCACAACTGTGAGACCCGCCGAGGCCAGGTACCTGCAGGAGACGACCCCTGGGGCTGGTGCTCCTGCCCAAGCCTTCCTGCGTCCGTAGCCAGCTGACCTCCACCTGCTGAGACATCGCCCTGGACCGACCCAACCCCTCGTTCTATCCCAAGCTCCCTCGTTCTACCGCTCTGGCCCCTTGCCCTGCTGCCCAGCGGGCCCAGACAGCCCCTTCAGCCTCAGCGCCTGTGTTCAGGCCGCTGAGGGCAGAACAGACTCTGTGTTCGGCAACCTGAGCCAGGCCTGGGTTCCCATCCCTGAGCCAAGTCGAGGGGTTCCCTCAGCCTCGGCCTCTCTCTGTAGAAAGGCCAGGGGTGACAGATGTGTTGTGTCCCCAGGGGTAGGTTCCCAGGGCCAGCTGCTGATGGGAAAGGAGTCCAGTGGGTTTTGTGGTTGTGGTTGGTGGTGCTGAGTGCAGGGAGCTGCAGGCAGAAAGGTCCACTCCTCCTTAAGGGCTGTCTCGAACCCTCTTTGGAAGGAGCAGGTGTAAATTATAAACGGACAAAGGGAACAGATGGTCTGGCCACTTGGACGGTGGACTTCCCAGTCCAGCCCCGGCCAAGCCCCTCAAGAAACAACAGCTTCCTGTGCTGGACTGCCTTCTCTGGGGGCCAGGGAGGCATGGGGGCCTGATGGGGCAGGGAGTGACATTCTGTTGTGGCCAAAGGGTGCGAAGCTGATTGAGGCCCACGGAGGGAAGCCCGCTATGGTCCACTTCCACACTCCAGGGCAGGTGGTCTGGGGGCCTCTGGACACCCGGCCCATGGGGGGTCCTGAGTTAAAGTGGGTGGGCCAGGGAGGGGGCAGGCGAGCCGACAGACCACAAAGACCACAGTCGTCACTCTGGGCAGGGGGCTGGGCTGCACCTCAGGGGAGGAGGAGAGTGAAGGTGACCTGACCCTTCCTAGATAATGGCTGTTCATCCAAGAGAGGAAATGAGCTCGTTGAGGGTGGTCGGGGTGCTCCGTGATGACGCTGGAATGTTGCTGGGTCGGGGATTTTACATGGGTGACGGTCCTCTCAGCCCAGCAATAGACCACGTCCTGTTGGTCAATCCTTGAGCTGATGGCTTGCTTCAGGCCAACTGTGAGACCTGCGCATGGTTCCCTGAGAAGGCGGGATGGACAACTGGGATCCCGAGAGGTGCTGAGCAAGGAAGGCAAGTGTCCACGGTGGGCTGGATTTTAAGCCTGGTCGCTCTGATAGCAGTGAACCAGTTCTGCCAGCAAAACATCTGCTGGTGCTTTTGCACTTGAGGGCATTGTGGTGGTTAGTAGCCACGAAGTCTCCTCCGACTCAGGGCGACCTTATGGATAACAGAAGGAAACGTTGCTCAGTCCTGTGCCGAGTTCACAATCATTGCGATGTGTGAGCATATTGTGGCTATTGTGTCAATGCATCTCATTGTCTTGTTTTCACTGACCCTTCGCTTTACCAACTGTCTTAGTCATCTAGGGCTGCTATAACAGAAATACCACACGTGGTGGCTTTAACAAACAGAAATTTATTCTCTCACAGTCTAGGAGGCTAAACGTCTGAATTCAGGACACCAGCTGCAGGGGACGGCTCCGTCTCTGTGGGCTCCTGCAGGAGGTCCTTGTTCCTTGGTTCCTTGGCGATCTCCATGTGGTGTCGCATCTGTCTTCCCCCATCTCTGCTCTTGCTGTTTGCTTGATCTGCTCTTTTATATCTCAAGAGATTGACGGAAGACACACCCTCCACTAATCCTGCCTCGTTAACCTAACCAAGAAAACCCAGTCCCAAGTGGGATTGTAACCACAGCTCTAGGGTTAAGATTTACAACACAGATTTTTGGTGGACACAATTCGTCCATAACAGCAAACATGATGTCCTTCTCTAGGGATGAGCCAGGGCATCCAGCGGCCTAACTCCTGCCGGTGAACCTCACGGAGACTGCGTATATAGACCCAGGTCTGTTTGCTGATTTACTGTGGTAAAAATCGCAGTCACAGAGGACTCAAGTCCTCGAGGCCCTGACCAGGGTGGAAAGCCCCTCGGGCTCAGCTGGGGGACCCATCACCCTTGGGCCAAGATGGGCATACCACACGGGGAAGGATCCCAGGTTGAGGTGCAGCTCCCCACCAGTGGGGTGAGGTCAGCCAGGCAGGAGACGCTGCCTTTGCCACCTTGCAGACCTTATGTACAACACAACGAAATGCTGCCCTGTCCTGCGCCATCTTCACAATCGTTGATATGTTTGAGCCCATTGTTGTGGCTATTACGTCAATCCATCTTATTGAAGGTTTCCCTCGTTTTCGCTGACATTGCTATCAGTTTGTTGTACTGTGGTGGCTTGCGTGTTGCTGTGATGCTGGAAGCTATGCCATGAGTATTTCAGATACCAGAAGGATCATCCATGGTGGACAGATGAGCTGCCAGACTAAGACACACTAGGAAGAAAGGCCTGGCAATCTGCTTCCAAAAATTAGCCAATAAAAACCTTATAGATCACAACAGAACACCGCTACAAGAACTGCTGGAATTCTTCCCCGGGGGAAGATAGGGCATCATTTAGACAAATTCAGGCATTATCTATTTCTTTACCTGTGGAAGTAACTGGCTCTCCCTTTTCTGTAGAAATTGGGCACAGACGATTGAAGAGCAGGGTTTTTTCCCAGCGTGGCTCACGTGACTCGTCCCTCTGGAGCAATATCGGGAATTTCATAGACATCATATGATCACACTCTGATTCTGATACTTGAATCATCATTGTCTGGAAGCTGGGGATCCCTCCCAGCTGTCACTTTTGTCATACCTCAGGCACTTCTCAAGCAGCCCTTGTGGCTGCTAACCGAAAGGTCTGCGGCTCAAACCCTACAGCCTCTCTGAAGGAGAAAGATGTGGCGGTCTGCTCCCGTAAAGATTACAGCCTGGGAAACCCTATGGGTCAGTTCTACTCTGTCCTGTAGGGTCGCTTTGAGTCAGAATCGACTCGACAGCAGTGGATTTTCGGGCACTTTTCAGCACGCGCCTCTCACTGTCTCATAAGAGCCTCGTATTCTAGATGCTTCTTCACTGTGAGGCAGGGACAGGGTGCCTTTACTGAGAGCAGAATCAGGCAAAGCGAGGGTGCTGGTGGCCCCCTTGCCTGGTTCCCCATGAGTCCCCGGGGCATAGCAGGTGGGAAGAAGAAAAGGTGCTGGTTTTCCCCACAAGATCATAAGTTTGAGTGTTTTCCATATTGTTTTTACTTTCTTTTAGGAGTTCCCTGGGTGTCTCAGATGGTTAAGCGCTTGACCGCTAACCGAAAGATTGGCAGTTCAAACCCACCTAGAGGCACCTTGGAAGACAGGCCTGGTGATCTGCTTCCAGAAGGTCACAACCTTGAAAACCTTCTGGAGACAGTTCTACTTTGCGCTCATGGGGTCGCCACGAGTTGGAATCGACTCAGCGGCAACGAACAACAACAACAACCTCCTAACATAAAACCAAAACCAGTTGCCGTAGAATCGACTCCAATGCGCGCGACCCCGTGGGTGTCAGAGTAGAACGGTGTTCCATAGGGTTTTTCATGGCTGGTTTTTCAGAAGCAGATCACCAGGCCTTTGGGAGAAAGGCATCTCTGGGTGGGCTCGAACCTCCAACATTTCGGTTAGCAGCCAAGTGTGTTCACCATTTGCACCACCCAGGGACTCCCCATGGGTGCTAATTTATTCCACGTTCTCCTTCTTCTTTTGAAATTGTCTTCGATGATTCATAGAAAATATCGTTGTGTCAAATAACATGTTTAAGTATGATGTTGTCTGAACATTTAGAGGTCTCCATTTTTCCTTGTGACTGTTGTGTAAAGCCTTCTGGAATTGGCTCTGAAATATGCAAGTTCAAACAATCCCCCTTGTCACTATCACTCAGGGACCAATTCCTGAAAAAGAAGAAATAGTTAGCCACACTCCAAGCCACACTCCAAAAGAAGAAATCGTCAGCCACGCTCTAAGCCACACTCCAAAAGAAGAAATCGTCAGCCATACAACATCAAAGAATCAAAGCACGAGGCAGCTAGCTTTTCAGAGAGCGAGGAAAGTACAGAAGATGTTGGGTTTTTGAGGTTTTGTGTAAAGCTCCCCTTCATCACATTATTTTTGTAAGCATCTGTCTTAGGCTGGGTTCTCTAGAGAAGCAAAATCAGTGAAGTGTATATACATATATATATACACACTAGAGAGAGAGAGATTTATCTCGAGGAAATGGCTCACGCGGTTGTGGAGGCTGGCAAGTCCTAAGTCCATGGGTCAGACGTCAGGCTGGAGGCTTCTCACTCATATAGCTCTAGAGGCTGACAAACCCAAGATCCACAGGTCAGACAGCAGAATTGTGGGGGCATGGGGACAGGCTGGAGATTCTTGCAGGCTTGTATCCCAAGCTCTGTAGGTCAGGTGACTAGAGGAGTGCAGAGTGTGAATTTTCCCAAAATCTCTATTTAGAATCTGGAGGCAGAACATACGCAAGGGAAACTCGCTTTACAACTCATTGACTGACACAATATGACCAAAAACCAAACCTGGCATCTCCCTGTTGATGTGCTGCTATAACTGTTTTTGAATGATCTTCAGCAAAATTTTACTTGCATGTGATATTAATGATATCGTTTGATAACTTCCACATTCTGTTGGATCACCTTTCTTTGGAATGGGCACAAATATGGATCTCTTCCAATCAGTTGACCAGGTAGCTATCTTCCAAATTTCTTGGCATAGATGAGTGAACACTTCCAGCGCTGCGTCCGTTTGTTGAAATATCTCAGTTGATATGCCATCAATTCCTTGAGCCTTGTTTTCCTCCAATGCCTTCAGTGCAGCTTGGAATTCTTCCCTCAATACCATCGCTTCTTCATCATATGCTACCTTCTGAAACGGTTGAACGTCGACAAATTCTTTGTTGGTGCGGTGACGGTGTATTCCTTCCATCTTCTTTTGATGCTTCCTGTGTTATTCAACATTTTGCCCATAGAATCCTTCAGTATTGCAACTCGAAGCTTGAATTTTCTTCTTCAGTTCTTTCAGCTTGAGAAATCTCAAGCATATTCCTCCCTTTTGGTTTTCTAACTCCAGGTCTTTGCACATTTCATTATGATACTTTACTTTGTCTTCTTAAGCCACCCTTTGAAATGTTCTGTTCAGCTCATTTCTTCCATTCACTTTAGCTACTCTACATTCAAGAGCAAGTTTCAGAGTCTCTTCTGACATCCATTTTGGTCTTTTCTTTCTTTCTTATCTTTTCAACGACCCTTTGCTTTCTTCGTGTATGATGTTCTTGATGTCATTCCACAACTCATCTGGTCTTTTCGGTCATTAGTGTTCAATGAGTCAAATCTATTCTTGAGATGCTCTCTAAATTCAGGTGGAATATATTCAGGGTCATATTTTGGCTCTTGTGGACTTGTTCGAATTTTCTTCAGCTTCAACTTGAACTTGCATATGAGCAATTGATGGTCTGTTCCGCAGTCGGCCCCTGGCCTTGTTCTGACTGATGATATTGAGCTTCTCCATCGCCTCTTTCTACAGATGTAGTTGATTTGATTCCTGTGTATTCCATCTGGTAAGGCCTGCGTGTATAGTCATAATTTATGTTGTTGAGAAAAGTATTTGTAATGTATAAGTCCTTGGTCTTGCAAAATTCTATCATGTGATCTCCAGCATTGTTTCTGTCACCCGGACCGTATTTTCCAAGTACTGATCTTTCTACTTTGTTTCCAACTTTTGCATTCCAATCACCAGTAATTATCAATGCATCTTGATTGCATGTTGAATCAATTTTGGACTGCAGAAGTTGGTAAAAGTCCTCAGTTTCTTCATCTTTGGCATTAGTGGTTGGTATGTAACTTTGAATAATAGTCGTATTAACTGGTCTTCCTGGTAGGTGTATGGATATTATGCTATCACTGACAGCATTGTACTTCAGGATAGATCTTGAAATATTCTTTTTGACGATGAATGCAACACCATTCCTCTTCAATCTGTCGTTCCCGGCAGAATAGACTATATGACTGTCTGATTCAAAATGGCCAATACCAGTCCATTTTAGCTTACGATTAATGGCTAGGATATTGATCTTTATTTATTCCATTTCATTTTTCACAACTTCCAGTTTTCCTAGATTCATAGTTTGTACATTCCACATTCTGATTATTAATGGATGTTTGCAACTGTTTCTTCTCATTTTGAGTCATGCCTCATCAGCAAATGAAGGTTCGGAAAGCTTGACTACATCCACGTCATTAAGGTCAACTCTACTAACCTAAAGGTTGGCAGTTCAAATCCACCAGTCGCTCCTTGGAAACCCTATGAGGCAGTTCTTCTCTGTGCTGTAGGGTTGCTATGAGTTAAAATCTACTCAACGGCAACAAGTTTGGTTTGGTTTTGGTTCTACTTGGATGAGGCAGCTCTTACCTAGTCGTATTTTGAGTGCCTTCCAATCTGAGAGGCTCATCTTCTGGCACTATATCTGTCATGGATTGAATTGTGTCCCCCAAAAATATCTGTAAACTTGGCTGGGTCATGATTCCCAGTATTTTATGATTGTGTAATCTGATGTGATTTCCTTATGTGTTGTAAACTCTATCACTATGATGAGGTTATATGTGATCTCCTTATGTGTTGTAAATTCTATCACTGTCATGAGGTTATACTGATGAGGTTTACAAGATTAGATAGTGTCTTAATGCAGTCTCTTTTGAGATATAAAAGAGAGAAGCTAGCAGAGACACATGGGGACCTCATACCACCAAGAAAGCAGTGCGGGGAGCAGACCGCGTCCTTTGGACCTGAGGTTCCTGTGCTGAGATGCTCCCAGACCAAGGGAAGACTGATGCATCACAAGGACCTTCTTCCAGACACGACAGAGAAAGAAAGCCTTCTCCTGGAGCTGATGCACTAAATTTGGACTTGTAGCCTACTGGACTGTGAGAAAATAAACTTCTCTTTGTAAAGCTATCCACTCATGGTATTCTGTCAGAGCAGCACTAGAAGACTAAGACAATATCAGACAATGTTCCACTGCTATTCATAAGATTTTCGCTGGCCATTTTTTTTTAGAAGTAGATCTCCGGATCCTTCTTCCTACTCTGTTGTAGTCTGGAAGCTTTGCCGAAACCTGTCCACCATGGGTGACCCTGCTGATACTTGAAATACCAGAGTCATAGCTTCCAGCACCACAGCAACATGCAAGCCACCACAGTACAACAAACTCACTTACTGGCAGTGGCTGTAAAGATTACAGCCTTGGAGACCCTATGGGGCAGTTCTACTCTGTCCTATAGGGTCACTATGAGTTGGAATCAACTGGACAGCAATAAGTCTTAATGACAAATGATATTGAGAATCTTTTCATATGTTCGCCATCTGTATACCTTCTTTAATGAATTGTCCACTCAGATCTTCTGCCCATTTTTCAATTGTGTTTTCTTATTATTGAGTTTTAGCAGTTCTTTGTATATTTTGGATACAAGTCTTTTATCAGATATGTTTTGCTACTATTTACCCCCAGTCTGTGGCTTACATTTTCATTCTCTTAAGAGTGTTTTTCACAGATCAGAAGTTTTTTATTTTAATGAAGTTCAATTTATCTATTTTTTCTTTTATGGATCATGCTGTTGGTGTTGTATTTAAAAACTCAACGTCACCTATATTTTGTCTTATGTGATCTTGTAGAAGTTATATAGTTTTGTATTTTATATTTAGATCTATGATCCATTTTGAGTCTTTTTTTTTAAAGGTGTAAGATGTGTTTCTAGATTCAATTTTTGCACATGAACATCCAATTGTTCCAGGATCATTTGTTGAAAAGACTATTCTTTCTCCATTGAATTGCCTTTGTTCCTTTGTCAAAGATCAGCTCACTCTGTTTGTGTGAGTCTATTTCTGGGCTCTCTGTTCTGTTCCATTGATCTATGTGTCTATTCTTTCACCAGTACCACACTGTCTTGATCACTGTAGCATTACAGTATGTCTTGAAGTCGAGCAATGTCAATCTTCCAACTTTGTTCTTCTTCTTTACTATTGTGTTGGCTTCTGGGATTTTTTTGCCTTTTCACATAAACTTTTGAATGAGTTTGTCAATATCCTCAAACTAGCATTCTGGGATTTTAGTTGGAGTTGCATTGAATCTATAGATCAATTTGGGAAGAACTGACGTCTTAATGATAATGAATCTTCCCGTCCATGAACATAGAATAGTTCTCCATTTATTTAGATCCTCTTTTATTTCTTTCATCAAAGTTTTATAGTTTTTCTCTTATAGATCTTGTATATATTTTGTTAGATTTATACTTAAAAATTTCTTTTTTTGATGCTAATTTAAATGATATTACATTTTTTATTTCAAATTCCAATTGTTCATTGCTGGTCTAAAGGAAAGCAATTGGCTTTTGTATGTGAACCTCGTGTACTGTTACCTTGCTGTAATCACTTATTAATTCCAGGAGTTTTTTGGTCAATTCTTTGGGATTTTCTACATAAACAATCATCTCACCTGTGAACAAAGACAGTTTTATTTCTTCCTTCCCAAACTATATAATTTTTATTTTGTTTTCTTGTCTAATTGCATAAGCTAGGACTTCCAGTTCAAAGTTGAATAGTAGTGGTGAGGGGGGATATCCTCACCTTGTTTCCAGTCTTAGGGAGAAAGCATCCAGTTCCTCACCATTATGTAAGATGTTAGCTCTAAGTCTTTTTATAGATGTTTTTTAATCAAGTTGAGGATGTTCCACTCTATTTCTAGTTTGTTGAGAATTTTTATCATGACTTGGATTTTGTTACATGTTTTTCCTTCATTGATTGATAAGATCATGTGCTATTTCTTCTCTACCCTGGTGATGTGATAGATTGAACTAATTGATTTTTGAATGTTGAACCAGCCTTGAATATCTGAAATAAATCCTACTTGGTCATGGTGTATAATTCTTTTTATACATTGTTGGATTCAGTTTGCTGATACTTTGTTGAAGATTTTTGCATCAATGTTCATTAAAGATATTGCTCTGTAGTTTTCCTTTCTTGTACTGTCCTTATCTGGTTTAAATATTAGGAAAATACTGCCCTCATAAAATGATTTAGAAAGTGTTCTGTATGCTTCAATTTTATGGAAAAGATTGTAAAGAATTAGTATTATTTCTTCTTAAATGTTTGGAAGAATTCACCAGTGAAACCTTCAAGGCCTGTTGCTTTCTTTTTTGGAAGATTATTATTTATGGACTTAATTTCTTTAATAGTTATAGATCTATTTAGAAGATCTATTTCTCCTTGCTTTCAGAGAAATTTCAGATAAAGCAGACTTAATTTTCCTTGAGTTTTGGTAGTCTGTGTCTTTCAAGGAATTGGCCCATTTTATCTAAGTTACCAAAAATGTAAGCATAGAGTTGTTCATAATATTCATTTATTATCCTTTAAATGTCCATTGGATCAGTAATAATGACTCTTCTTTTGTTTCTGATATTAGCAATTTGTGACCTTTCTCTTTTTTCTTAGTTACCCTGGCTAGAGGTTTGTTAATTTTATTTATCTTAAGGATATTGATTTTGTTGAATTTCTCTATTGAATTTCTGTTTATCTCATTGATTTCTGCTCTAATTTTTATTATTTCTTCTCTTATGTTTGCTTTAGGCTTAAATTGCTCTTCTTTGTCTAGTTTCCTAAAGTAGAAGCTTAGATTATTAATTTTAGATCTTTCTTCTTTTCTAATATGGGCATTTAATGCTATAAATTTTCCCCAAGCACTGCTTTCACTGCATCCCACACATTTTGATAAATTGTATTTTCATTTTCATTTAGTTCAACATATTGCTTAATTTCTGTTGCAACTTCTTTTCTGGCCCATGTGTTACTTAGAAATGTGTTGCTTAATCTTCAAATATTATTGGATTTTCTCCTATCTTTCTGTTATTGATTTCTAATTTAAGTCCATTGTGGTCTTAAATTAGACATACTTTCTATTATTTATTTATTATTTATTATATTTTATTTATTTTTATTTTATTTATTATTATTATTATTTATACTTTCTATTATTTCTATTCTTTTCAGTTTGTTAAGGTATGTTTTATGGCCCAGAATGTGGTCTATCTTGGTGAAGGTCCTATGTGAGCTTGAGAAGAATGTGTATTCTGCTGTTGTTGGATGAACTATTCTGTAAATGTCAATTAGATCCATTTGATTGATGGTGCTGTTGGGTTTAAGTACACTCCGACTGATTTTCTACCTGCTGAATCTATCAATCACTGAAAGAGGGGTATCAAAGTCTCCAACTATAATACCAGATTTGTCTATCTCTCCTTGCAGTTCTGTCAGTTTTTGTGTACATATTGTGATGCTGTTTGTTAATGCATACATTTTAAGGATTGTTATGTCTTCTTGGAGAATTGACTCCTTTATCATTATATAATACCCTTCTTTATCTCTGATAATTTTCTTTGTTATGAAGCCTTCTATGTCTGAAATTAGTATGCTGCTCCTGCTTATTTTGACTGGTGTTAGCATGGTATATATTTCTCCATCCCTTCACTGTATAAAAAAATCCTCATAACAAACTTTGTTAACTTTCTATGATATTCCCACTTGCTGATAAATAATGAAAAAGAATATGTTTTGAGGATGAGAGGGAAGGTGGGAGAATGAATGGGGTAGGAGAATTGCTTTATTAAAATTTGCATAACATAAAATTAACCATTTAAATTGTACATATCAGTGGCATTTAGTACATTCACAGTGTTGTGCAACCATCACCTCAATCTACTTCCTAAACATTCTTATCATCCCCAAAGGAGACCCTGAACCCACTGAGCAATTACTCCCCATCCCCGCCACCCTCCACCTCCGGCAACCACTAATCTGCTTTCCGTCTCTGTGTAGAGTATCTGCAATTCCTCCTTCCTGTATATTGCTGTCATTAATTTTACTTATGCATATTCTATGTTGTTAGGTGCCGTCGAGTTAATTTCCACTCATAGTCACCCCATGTAACACAGCAGAACTGCCACATAGGGTTTTCTAGGCTGTAATCTTTCTAGGAGCAGATCGCCAGGTCTTTCTCCTGAGGAGTTGCTGGGTGGGTTCGAACCACCGACCTTTCTGTTAGCACCCAAGTGCTTTAACCATTGCACCACTGGGGCTTCTTTCATATGCTATAATCAGCTAATATACTGTTACTATTATTACTTTGAGCAAACATTTATCTATTAGATTGCTATGGAATAAATTGTGTCCCTCCCCACCCCACCCCCACCAAATATGTATTGGAATCCTAACTCCTATACCTGTGGATGTAATCCCATTTGGAAATAAGGTTTTCTTTGTTATGTTAATGAGGCCATATCAATGTAGATATGTTCTAAACCTAATCACTTCTGAGTTATAAAAAGAGCGGATTAGACGCAGAAGTGAGCACAGACAGCAGGGGAGATAGATGTCACGTGAAGCTCACCAAGGAACCAAGGAACACCAGGGCTACAGAACCTGAGACAGAGGTCTTCCCCCGGAACCAATAGAGAGAGAACCTTCCCCTATAGCCAGTGCCCAGACTCTTAGCTCCATAATTGTGAGAAAAGAAATTTTTGTTCTTTAAAGTCACCCACTTGTGTATTTCTGTTATAGCAGTGCTAGGTAACTAAGGCACAGATCAATTAAGAATGAGAAAAATAAGAATAAAAGATTTTACTTTGCCTTCCTTTATTCCTTTTCCAATGATCTTCCTTTCTTTATGTAGATCTGAGTTTCTGACCTTCTCTCCCTGACCTTCTCATTGTCCTTCTCTCTGAATAACTTCTTTTTAACATTTCTTTCAGGGCAGGTTTACTGGTGATGAATTCCCTCCCTTTCTCTTGGTCTGAGAAAGTCTTTATTTCCCCTGTAATTTTGAAGGATAATTTGAAGGATATAAGATTCTAGATTGTTGGGAGTTTTTTCTTTCAACACGAAGTATTTTACTACAATCTCCTTTGCTTGTCTGGTTTATGACGAATGTCCAATGCAATTCTTCTCCTTCTACCTCTGTAAGGAAGGTGCTGTTGTTTGTTTGGTTGGTTTGGTTTGGTTTTGTCTTTTTCCTCTGGCTTCTTTCAAGATTTTCTCTTTGTCTTTGGTTTTCTGCAGTTCACATGTGGTATGTTTAGGTATAGTTTTTTAATATTTATCCTGCTTAGTGTTCTTGGAGCTTTGTGGATCTGTGGTTTGGTGCCATTAACTTTGGAAAATTTTCTTCCATTATTAATTCAAATATTTCTTCTGTTCCTTTCTTTATTCTCCTTCTGGTATGCCCATCATGTGTATATTACACCTCTGATATCTCTATACCCCTGACCCCCCCTTACATCTCTAAACACCTGATCCCCCCAACTTCTGTGAATTCCTGACCCACCACCCTGACTTCTCTGAACGTCTAGCTCCACCTCACCCAGACTTGATGCTCACTTGTATCCCCCACCTTGGCAAGTGGTGCCACTATCCCAGGAACCTGGGAGTCATTCTTGCCACCCCGTCTTAGTTTCCTAGGGCTGTCAGAACAAAACACCGAGGGTTGGTGGCTTTAGAGAACAGAGATGTATTGGCTTATAGTTCTGGAGGCTAGACATCTGCGTTCAGGGCATTTGCAGGCTATGCTTTCTCTCCGTCCACTCTAGGGGAAGATTCTTCCTTTGTCTCCTTCAGCTTCTGTAGCCCTGCGTGTTTCTTGCCATTCCTTGACTTGTAGATGGATCCTTACATGTTGTCTTCCCCTGTGTGTAACTCTGATTCTGTTCTTCCCTTTTAGAAAACACCATTTAGAAGGGATTAGGACTAGGATTCACCCTACTCCGATATAAGTTTATTAATTTAACTGATAACATCTGTAAAGAAACCAAACCAAACCCACTGCTGTTGAGTCAATTCTGACTCATAACGACCCTATAGGACAGAGTAGAACTGCCCCATAGGGTTTCCAAGGAGTGGCTGGTGGATTCAAACTACTGACCTTTTAGTTAGCAGCCGTGGCTCTTAACCACTGTGCCACCAGGACTCCATCTGCAAAGAAAAACCCTTATTTTCCCAGACAAGATCACATTCACCAATGCAGGGGTTAGGACTTCAACATATATTTTGGGAAGATATAATTCAATCCATAACCCCCCACTCCCATGTTTTCAAGTCCTCCCAAATATCTCCACCCATGTGTTTGCATATGCACTCCTTTTGCCCTGGCCCAGGCTACCATCACCCCCGCCCCACCCTGGACTGCATGCCTCCTGGCCAGCCTCCCTGCTCACCTGTGCACCATCCAGGCCCTACACCACACAGGTCCAAAAGTGACCCCCACCCAGCCACCTTGAGTCTCTTCCATGGCTTCCCGTTACCCTGAGATGCAGACAGAGCCCTCATTGTGGCCCACCCCTCGTACACATCCCTGTTCACCTGAGGAATCCTTCCTGTCCCACGGGTCCTCAGCAGGACTGTCCCCTCCTTGGAAATGCTGCCCAGAGGCCTGACTCAGACAAACTCAGGTTCTCATCACACTGCTCATCACAATTCCAAGTTTGTGTTTTGTTCATATAATTATTTGATTGTCTCTCCCTTCCCCCAGGAGGACAGGGCTCATGTCTAACCAGGGCTTTAAACTGGGAAAAGCCCAGGGACCATTTGTAGAACCAATGCACAAAAGATTAACAGTCAACACACACACACACACACACACACACACGCATGCATTCACATATGCACATACATGTATACACACATGCACACCCATACACATGCACCCATACATGCACACCCACTCACATGCACACACATGCACACTCACATATACACACATATGCACACATGCACACTCACATATACACACATGCACACTCACACATACACCCATGTACACACACATGCACACATGCACACACACATGCACACCCATACATTCACACCCACTCACATATGCACACATGCACACCCATACATTCACACCCGCTCACATATGCACACATGCGTACACATGCACAGTGCACACATACATGCACACATTCATGCACACATATGCACATTCACATGTATGCATACACATGTACATACACACTTATATGCACACATACATATACACACAAGTACACATGCATACATGCATACTCACATACCCGTTCACACTCATATTCACACTTACAGATATGCTCCCATTCATGCAAAATTGCACACACATAAATTCACACGCTCACATGCATACACATGCACAGACTCACACACTTGCACACACACACTCACAGACACGCAGTCTATGCTTTGAGATGGTCTGTGCTAGCGGACTTGGTGTTGTTTCTTTCACAGTGGACCTGCTATGGCACAGTTCTTCCACGTACTTGAGGATTGTGTTCCCTCATCAATGAACAGGACGGTGTGCATTTCTCCCACCACTGGGCTTGGTGTTGTGTGTATCTCTTGGCAATGGAGTTGGTTTGTGTGTCTCTCCCACAAGTGGACTTGGTGTTGGATGGTGGTTGGTTTCACCATCACTTGCCGGCTGGTGGCGCAGTAATTCATGTCCCTTGGATTGCTGTGGTTACTGGTCTGGGAGTCGAAGCAGGGCTTGACTGAAGGTAGGGGCAGTATGCTGGGTAGGAAAGAAGTGTTGGCTGTGGAGTAAATGGTGGGGGTTGACCAGAAGTCTCATTGTAAGAGTGGAGTTAGCAGGACTGCGAGTTGGAGGTACAGGAGTCTCTGGTCATGTGTGAGCCCAGGATTTCAGAGGCAGAGTGCAATGGGAATATAGAGGATATAGATGCAGATGCCCAGGGCATTGATATCTCCTGAGATGGTGGCAGGTAGGGGTAGACAGGAAGCTGGAAGCCAAGGTCATCATGCCTTGGTGACGGTTGGCAGTGGGCATGGCCACTACAAGCCCCCCAGCAGGGAGGTATGGGGGTGCACAGGGAGAGACCCTGGTCTGAAGGTGGATGTGTGTGGGAGAACTCCAGCCAGCCTTCAGAGGAGTGTGGAGTGGGGGCAGCCTCCTTCTGGTGAGAAGACTCTCAGAGGTGGAATCTTCAGCAATAGCAAGGAGTACAGGAGACTGCAGAGGACCCGAGAGAGGGGCTGGCAGGAAGGGAGCCTGCAAGGAGGAGTCATGGAGACGGAAAAGGACTCATCACTGGGCAGCACTCAGTACTGCCCAGAGGATGCATGAAGACATGAGGGGTGATGGTTGTGAGAGAGTGGGGACCAGCGGGGTCTATGCTTGGGCAATGGTGGGAGAACCAGAGAAACGGAGCTCCAGGCTGGGTGGGGTGGAGAGCTCCATGGAGTGAGTCCCAGCCCTGGCTAGCAGCCTGGAGCCCGGCCAAGGAGCGATGTCCCAGGCAGGGTCTGCTGGCTGTGCCCCACGGAGCATGTTAGTGAATCGTCACTCTCAGATTCACTTTGCTGAGCCCACAGAAGGGCCTGACATCTGGAAAACAATGAATTGGTGCCCTCCAACACCAGCATCTCAGGCTGGTTATGAGAGTGGACCATCAGGAGGCTGTATGGTCAGATCTTTGCATTTCAAGCTCATGGCCATTGACTTGAACGTTTATTCAGACATTCATTCATTTATTCATCACTCAGCCACTTGCCAGGCCAGTGCTAGGCGGTGAATAGAAGGGACTCAGCCCAGCCTGGTGGCCTCACTGTCCAGTGAGTTTCTGGGGTCCTTTGTGGTCATGGGTTGTGAGTGACACCCCAGATCCGGAACTGTTAGAGGTGCAGCTGGCAGTCGGTACCCACCCTCTGCGGTCGGACAGTGTCTGGGTCCCCTTGTGTGTGTTGAAGGCAGTGTATGTATGTGTGTGTCTGTGTGTGTGCTGCTGTGGTCAGACGGGTGGGTTTGGGTGTGGCCATGGGCCCACAGGTGTGCCCCACCCCCAGGTGCTGTTGTGGTCGGCCAACAAGGTGTTTGAGGAGCTGACGGATATTGAGCGGCAGTTTCACAAGGCCTTCTACACCGTGAGGGCCTATCTGAACTGTGACAGGTACTCGGTGGGCCTCTTGGACATGACCAAGGAGAAGGTGAGGCCCGGGCTTCCCTGGGGGCTCCTGCCCACCTCACCCAGCTCTGCTGGCAGCACTGACCTCTAGCTCCTTCTCTCCTCCTCGACCTAGGAATTCTTCGACGTGTGGCCTGTGCTGATGGGGGATGTCCAGCCGTACTCGGGCCCACGCACACCTGACGGCCGGGTGAGTCGAGGTGGAGCGGAAGGGACGGTCCAGCCCAGACACTTCTGGCTTCAGCTCTAGGGTGGTGCGGGGCCTGTCCTGGCCCGACCTCTGGTTGGGGGAGGGGAGGGGTGGGGTGGCGTGGAGGCAGGACAGGAAGTCGTGGCCTGGCTGGCAGCATGCTGCCCTGATGGGCAGGCCCCTGAGTGCCTGTCTGTGTCTCCCTCTGACTCTGGCCCTGCTGTGCTCCTGGGTGTGGAGCGGCCAGGCCTGGTCCCCCGACACTGATCATCCGCTGGGTGGTAATGGCCAGAGTCTGTTCTGATTGGCCGGCGGCCCTGCTGCCCCACCCTTAAATCTTCATAGTATCTCTCCTGGGTGGATCTGTGTGTGAATGCACATATGTGTGCACACAAGTGTGCACACACCAGAGAGGCAGTGTGGTACGGCGGATAGAGGTGCAGTCTCTTGAGTCAGATACCTCAGCTGCTCACTAGGATCCAACCTGGTACACACTGTACAGTCTAGGCCTGCCTCAGTCTACGCATCTGTCAAATGGGGTAATACCAGCGCCCTCCTCACAGGGGTTTGTAAGGACTCGATGACTTGTGGGCACAGAGCGCGTAGAAGAGTCCTGGCACTTGCTGAGAACTGTGCAAGTGTTGGCCCGACGGCTCTCGGTCATCATTGCGTGTGTGTGCGCACATCTGCACGTGCCGCTATGCACCACAGCCTGCCGGCCCCTGTGCACATGTCGGCTGAGGGTGGGAGGTGCGCGTGTACCTGCCCCGGCCAGGGCTGTGGGAGAATATCAGTGTGTGGTCTCACGTGTGGCCTGGGTGGGCGGTGTGTGTGTGGAGTGTGGGGTCCCATGGTGGGCGTGGATTCAGGTGACACAGAGAGAAGGTAGATCTAAGTCAGTGTGCAAAGTGTGTCCCAGGAGTGCCGGTGATGGTCTGCATGTGTGTGTACATAAATGTGTGTGTGTGTGTGTGTAAGGCACATGTCCATGGTGGGCATGTCTGTTGTGTGTATAAACACGTATGTGTGGGCATGGGTGGTGGGTGGACTGGGGTGGGTGGACGTGCGCATATGCGTGTCCGGGTTGTGAGGGCCCTGGGCTTCTCTTCACGAGCTCAGGGAAGGTGCCTGCCAGGGGGCTGAGCCCAGGGAGACCGTTAATGACTGACCTGGTGTCATTTCTCAGGAAATCCTTTTCTACAAAGTCATCGACTACATCCTGCACGGCAAGGAGGACATCAAAGTCATTCCGTAAGTGCCAGGGCTTCCCGAGAAGCATCTCATGGGAGAGTGGGAGCCTCCCCCTGAGCCCTGCTTGACCCCCAGAGGCAGTGTGCCTGGCACGGGCCTGAGTCACAGGCCCTTCCTGCTTTGTGGGCTCAGGGGTGTGGGGTGGAGAGGGACTCTGACTCCCTGTTCTCGGGGAAGATGAGGTGAGAAAGGGCGCGGGGAGGTGGATAGGCGACAAGCCTGAGGTACCCATGGACATCCAGGGGGATCAGGTGAGATGGCCAGGCAGGGGACAGGGCTGGCCCTGTCAGCAGTTACTGACCTCTGAGGCCCTCGGGGTCCCATCTGGGCTCAGCCAGCCCAGCCCAGGCGGGTGGAGCCGCTAGAAGGGGCAGGCCTGGCATTGCTCCCCTGGTGAGGCTGGGGGAGGTGGGGAAGCCTCAGGCAGTACAGCTGATGGAGGGCAGGGAGGATGCCAGCCCTAGGGACACTGAGAAAGGGACCCCGTGGTCCCATAAACCTGTCAAGCAAGACCTGGGATCCAGGGGCCAGGCCTGGGCACAGGGCAGGGCCAGACCCACAGGACTGGGGACCAACACTGAACCCCAGGGGGTAAGAATGATGCCATGTGGCCCTCAGTAGGGGAGCAGGGGGTCCCTACAGAGCAAGGGGTCCCAGCATGGACAGAGTCGGGAGGAGAAAGGAAGCAGCGCAGATACCCCCCAAGCCCCTTCCCCTGCCTTTTCTCACCCTCCTTGGGTCCTCACCAGATTCCCATGACCCACCAGTCTTTCTGGGCCCATCCACAACTTCCATACCCTGCTGCCCCCTGGAGCTTAGAGAAGGGAATAGCAGTTAAAATATACACATACACACACACACACACACACATGCACACACACACACACTGTACCAAACATCTACATGCACACGTCTAACAACCCCAAGCACCTGGTCATCTGACCCATTGCTTCTCTCTCCCCAGTACACCCCCGGCGGATCACTGGGCCCTGGCCAGTGGCCTTCCAACCTATGTGGCGGAAAGTGGCTTTGTGAGTCCTGAGCCATCTGGTGGCCCCCAGTGCCTTGCCTTCGCCCAGTGTTTGATGCTTGCTCGTGCTTGTCTCCTCCACGTCCCAGCCCTGCCCACCAGCCTGCACATGTGCCCCAACCAGCCCTCGGCTGCTCTGCTTTGCCTAGTTGGAAGCTCACTGCTTGCAAGTGAGGCTGGGGTTGGATGGCCCTTTTTAGAATTGTATTGTACACGTGCCTGCTTCAGTTGAGATTGTTTTCTGATCCTTTTTCAGATCTGTAACATTATGAATGCCCCTGCCGAAGAAATGTTTAAATTTCAGGTATCTGTCTATTCATTAATAGAAATTGTATTTTATTTAGGAAAGAAGATGTTTTGGTTTAGAAACAATGGACTGAATTAGTCTTTGCTGCTTGAGAAACTAAAAATCTCAGTGGTTGAAAATAACAAGCATGTATTTCATGCTCACAGGTCTGCAGGTCGGCTGGGGTTTATCTGATCTTGGCTGGGGCCCAGCTAGCTGAGGCTCAGCTGGGGCTCCATTGTTTTTGGCTGAGGCTCAGCTGGGGCTTGGCTGATCTCAGTCAGGGCTTGGCTGGGGCTCAGCTAATCTTGGGTAGGCTCAGCTAATCTTGGCTGGGCTTGGCTGGAGTTTGGCTTATTTTGGCAGAGCTCTGCTGGAACGTGGTTAATCTTGGCAGGGCTCAGCTGGGGCTCAGTTGATCTTGGTGGGGCTTGCCCGGGGCTCACCTGCTCTCAGTCAGGGCTTCTCTGGGGCTTAGCTAACCTTGCCTGGGCTCAGCTGATCTTGACTGGGCTTGGCTGGGGTTCAGCTGATCTCTGCTGGGGCTCAGCTGATCTCTGCTGGGGCTCAGCTGATCTTGGCTGGACTCAACTAGACAGGACTGATCTTAGTTGGGCTCGTCTGAGGCTCAGCTGATCTTGGCTGGCTTTGGCTGGACCAGGCTGGGCCCCACCAAGAGTTCAAGTCTGATCCACATGTCTTTATCTGGGGACATATGACCATGTGACCAGGGCAGGCTCTTTCCTGGGAGAAATGGAGTGTTAGGTGGACCAGTGAAAACATACTTTGCCCCTAAGAGCCTCCTCTAGAAACTGGTCCCCGCCCATATTTCACTAACCAAATCCAGCATCAGTGGGATGGGAGACAGGACCAGCTACATAATTTGTGGGGCCCAATGCAAAATGAAAATGTGAGGCCCCTTGTTCAACAGTTATTAAGAGCTTTAAGACAGCAACAACAGAGCGTTCAGATGTGGAGCCTTACTCGGAATGGAGCCATGTGTGACTGCATAGCTCACATGCCTGTGGAGCTGGTCCTGGTGGGAAAATATCCCCCACCTCCTCTAATGGGAGAACTCATGTCCCCGAATGCATGGAGGTAAAATTCACCTGCAAAGAGGGAGTGAAGAGCCAGGGACAATACCCAGTTGTCACCGTTTGAGGGAAGCACAAATGAGGCTTACAGTCTCTGGGTACGAAGCTCTGGCCAGGGACAGACCCAGAGCATGGGGTCATCTCTGAAGACCTCTTCCTGCAGGAGGGCCCCCTTGACGACTCTGGGTGGACCATCAAGAATGTCCTCTCCATGCCCATCGTCAACAAAAAGGAGGAGATTGTAGGGGTTGCAACGTTTTACAACAGGAAAGATGGGAAGCCCTTTGACGAGCAGGATGAAGTTCTCATGGAGGTAAAGTCCTGTCACCAGGCATGGCTTTGGAGATGACACCCCGTGCGATGGTGTGGGACACTGGCTGTGCGGAGTCCCTCCCTACCTTCATGTTAGCCACTCTGGCCCAGCGTAAAAGCTGGGAGAGAGGGAACAAGGAAGAGCTCAAGAGGTCTCATTCCTAGAAGCCTGTGGTGGGCATCCTGGAGACCCCATTCAGAGCACTCAGTGCATCCATGTGGCACCCCAGGAACCCTCATTCTAAGACGCAGGGCCTGGCACACAGTAGGTGCTCAGTGTGGGTGTGCTGGTGGTGGATAACACTTCTGTCCTGTCTTCCAGTCCCTGACACAGTTCCTGGGCTGGTCGGTGCTGAACACTGACACCTATGACAAGATGAACAAGCTGGAGAACCGCAAGGACATTGCCCAAGACATGGTTCTGTACCACGTGAAATGCGACAAGGACGAAATCCAGGAGATCCTGGTACCGTTCCCATCCCTCCATTGGTCCCTTCTCTGCCCAGCAGGGAGGCAGGGTCACCCAGGAGTTATGGCACACCCCTGGGGTCACACGGCCAGGTTCAAGCCTAGTGTCCCCACACAATGTACAACCAGCATGAGTTTTTTTTCCTTGGTGTCTTAGCTTCCTCCTCTGTGAAATGGGAGTAAGTAGTGCCTGCCTCGTAGGGTGGTGTGAGAATTCCATCAATTACCCCTGTGAAGTGCTCAGGACAGCGCCTGAGAGACAGGAACACGCAGGAAATATTAGCCACAACCATGCACGTTGCCACTTGTCTGGCCAGACCTTCCCAGGGCGGTTTTTGTCCTCTGTGGCCCAGATGTTGTCCACCTCCCTAGAGGAACTGTCAAAGCTGCTGTCCTGTCCAGAAGGGTTTTGGACAGGGAACCTCCTCTAAAACCAAAACTAACCCCACTGCCATCAAGTCAATCCCAACTCATAGTGACCCTATAGGACAGAGTAGAATGGCCCCATAGCGTTTCCAAGGTTGTAAATCTTTACAGAAGCCACGTCTTTTTCCTGTGGAGCGACTGGTTCAAATTGCTGACCTTCCGATTAGCAGCTGAGTGCTTTTAACCACTGTGCCACCAAGGCTCCTTGAACCTCCTCTAGAGATGGAGAAATCAAAGACAAAGCAGTCCCTGTACTAAGGTGCTGTAGACACCGTAAGCCCCAGCAAAGCCCCAGAATCTTCCATGTGGCCCAGCCTTGGGTACCCTGGAGGCCACCCCCTGGCTCTGGGCCCCGGAGGGCAACCCTGAAGAGGGGTAACATAGATTCATCCAGAAGGGAGAGACCCAGCGTACATGAGAGTCGGTACAGGAGCCCATAGGGTCACTTGTATGTCAGGTGTTTAGAGCCACTGAAGATGTGATTGAAGGATGGAAGCTGAACTCGTGACGGCTATTTGACCGTTTGTCTCACGTTCATAGTGGACGTAGGGTATGGAGGCGTCAGGTTGATCATCCCACGAGCTCACGGGTGTAGGTGACACTGCCATTTGTCCCACGACGGGTGTATGTTATGACTCTGTCTCATAACACACCCGTTGGTCTTTGTTAGCCAACAAGAGAGCGCCTTGGAAAGGAGCCTGGCGAGTGTGAGGAGGAAGAGCTGGGGAAGATCTTGGTAAGGAAGCTGACTCTGTCCTTCAGGTGCAGACTGGAAGCTCCTGAGAATGGAGGTGTGGGGAACATCTCCATTCCCAGGAGACAGGGATGTTCTTTGAGCTTGTAAAGTCATCTCTTGAGGGTCTTGTGTGTGTGTGTGTATGTGTGTGACTGTGTCTGTACTTCTCAGCACACACGTGTCTACATAACCGAGTATAGAGTCATGGGAAGTATGTGCCTCAGTGTGTTTGTCCTGCTAAAAAATTAACTTGATGGCTACACTACTAGGTGTGTCTGTGCGTCTGTCTGTCTCTTCTGTCGATTGTCCCAGCTACCCAATATTTTAGTCTATGTGAGCATATGACTTGGACTAAGTGTCCATCTGTGTTTTCCCAGGTGCCTACAGCACCCAATGTGTGTGTGCGTGTGCGTGCCTGTGTGTGCAACCATATGTATATTTGTATGCGCCTGTGCACACGTCTGTGGTGTGTCTCACAGAGAATATCACTGAATCTCTATGGACCTTGTATAATGTCTACATCACCACGTCTGCCTGTCTTGCTTGACCAGAACCATCTGATGTCTCTGGATCTTAGTGACAGGGCTTTGACTAAGCATCTAAAGGTGTTGAGCAGGTTCTGGAAGCTAACTGGTATATCTAGTGCCCAGAGTCTGAGTGTGTGTCTCTGTGTGGTGTGAGTTTGCATGGGATGTGCCAGTGAATCTATGTATGTAACAATGTATCCATACCTATGTCTGTGTATCCGTGTGTGTGCCTGTGTATCCACATGCGTACATCAGTGGATACATGTGTGCACCTGTGTATCCATGTGTGTGCCTGTCTATCCATTTGTGTGCACTGTATCCATGTGTGTGCTTGTGTAACCATGGCTGTGCTTGTGTGTCCAGGTTTTTTTGTGTATTCATGTGTGTGTTTCCATGTGTACTGTGTATCTATACGTGTGCCTCTGAATTCATGTTTGTGCCCATGTATTCTTGTGTGTGCCAGTGTATCTGTGTGTGTGCCTCTGTATCCATGTGTGTGCCTGTGTATCCATGTTTTTTGTTTGTTTTAATTGTTGGGGAAATATAATTAAAAACAAAATTAACTGCCAAGCCAGACAACATCCCCACAGAAACAGAAGAGAAAGGAAACAATCTGATTATTGAACAAGCATTAAACCAGAATGTGATGCGTCACAGGCAGTCTGCTAAAGAGATGGCTGAGATGGAAAGAAGTCTCTTTTATATACAAAGTGGATACAACTCATTACATTTATGTAATACAAGATACTACATTCAAGATAAAATTGCTGATTTTTAGAATCTTTATGGCAGGAGCCACCTGAAGTCATGTTAATCTCTTTCCAGGAAACTAGGCGGTAGGGGTGGGATCTACCTTGACGGCTACATTTCACAAGAGAGGGCTCCCAGATCCTGGAAGAAACAACCTTGGTTTACATGCTTTTCAGAGAGACAGAGAAAGAACTGACAATGACAAGTTTTCTAAAGCCAATGCTGAAAGAAAAGAGAGGAGGGCGCCTCTTTCTTATTTTTAATTTGTATCTGCCCTTACAGTATCCCTGTGTGTGCGTTTGTAATTATGTGTGTGTGTGTCCATGTGTGCACCATTTATCCATGTCTGCCTGTGTGCCCAAACATGTGCCTGCATATGTGTGTGTGCTAGTGTTTCCGTGTGTGTGTCTATATATTTACGTGTGTGCGTGTGTTATCGTGCGTGTGCCTGTGTTGTCATGTGTGTGCCTGTGTTATCATGTGTGTGCCTGTGTTGTCGTGTGTGCCTGTGTTATCATGTGTGTGCCTGTGTTGTGGTGTGTGCCTGTGTTATCATGTGTGTGCCGTGTTATCATGTGTGTGCCTGTGTTGTAATGTGTGTACCTGTGTTATCATGTGTGTGCCTGTGTTGTAATGTGTGTACCTGTGTTATCATGTGTGTGCCTGTGTTGCCATGTGCCTGTGTTATCATGCGTGTGCCTGTGTTGTCATGCGTGTGCCTGTGTTGTCATGTGTGTGCCTGTTATGTGTGTGGCTGTGTTATCGTGTGTGTGCCGTGTTATCATGTGTGTGCCTGTGTTGTCATGTGCCTGTGTTATCATGCGTGTGCCTGTGTTGTCATGCGTGTGCCTGTGTTGTCATGTGTGTGCCTGTTATCATGTGTGTGGCTGTGTTATCGTGTGTGTGCCGTGTTATCATGTGTGTGCCTGTGTTGTCATGTGCATGTGTTATCATGCGTGTGCCTGTGTTGTCATGCGTGTGCCTGTGTTGTCATGTGCCTGTGTTGTCATGCGTGTGCCTGTGTTGTCATGTGTGTGCCTGTGTTGTCATGTGCCTGTGTTGTCATGTGTGTGCCTGTTATCATGTGTGTGCCTGTGTTATCGTGTGTGTGCCGTGTTATCATGTGTGTGCCTGTGTTGTAATGTGTGTACCTGTGTTGTAATGTGTGTACCTGTGTTATCATGTGTGTGCCTGTGTTGTCATGTGCCTGTGTTGTCATGTGTGTGCCTGTGTTGTCATGTGTGTGCCTGTGTTGTCATGCGTGTGCCTGTGTTGTCATGCGTGTGCCTGTGTTGTCATGCGTGTGCCTGTGTTGTCATGTGCCTGTGTTGTCATGTGCCTGTGTTGTCATGTGTGTGCCTGTGTTGTCATGTGCCTGTGTTGTTGTGTGTGTGCCTATGTTGTCATGTATGTGCCTGGTGTCATGTGTGTGCCTGTGTTGTGTGTGTGCCTGTGTTATCATGTGTGTGCCTGTGTTGTAATGTGTGTGCCTGTGTTGTAATGTGTCTGCCTGTGTTATCATGTGTGTGCCTGTGTTGTCACGTGTGCCTGTGTTATCATGTGTGTGCCTGTGTTGTCGTGTGTGTGCCTGTGTTATCATGTATGTGCCTGGTGTCATGTGTGTGCCTGTGTTGTTATGTGTGTGTCTGTGCAGCCACATATGTGCCTTTGTATCCAGGCATATCCCTGAGTACATCTGTGTGTCACTGTGTATCTTTGTGTGCCTGTGTACCTTTTATGTGCATGTCCTTGTGAGTGCATGTCCTGGTGCATTGGGGCACCAGGTGGGAGGAAGGGAGGCCGAGCAGTCAGGGGCTGCAAAAGCCCCCAGCTAGAGGCCAGAGTGCCTGGAAGTGCAGGAGTCACCAGACAAGCCTAGGATGTTGGTGAGCTCTGGGGAGTTTGAGGCTGGACAGAGGGTTCTGGAGGGAGAAGAGACGAGGAACAAGTAGGGGCTGCAGTGGCCCTGCCTCCCTTAGCCCCACCACTCTCCCTCAGAAAGAAGAGCTCCCAGGGCCCACCAAGTTCAACATTTATGAGTTCCACTTCTCAGACCTGGAGCGCACGGAGCTGGAGCTGGTCAAGTGCGGCATCCAGATGTACTACGAGCTGGGCGTGGTGCGCAAGTTCCAGATCCCCCAGGAGGTGAGGGCGCTGGCCATGGGAATGGGATAATGGAGGTGTCCCCCAGGGGAGTGATGGGACCAGGCATGATGGGGAGATGGAGAGATGGAGGGATGCGGCCAGCCACCCTGGAAGTCAATCTGCATAATAGTGACTTCCTCAAAGTTATGCCTATTAAAGTTACATTTTTCCTACCTGGTAAGTATTTTCCTCCTTTCTGAGAAGGTTCACATCCCTCAAGGCCAGTGTTATCCGAGTCTTGGCAAATGAGACAGGAGTATTTCAGAGGAAGCACAGGCAGGCTTGCTGAGGGGTTGGACATGGGTGTGAGGAAAGAGGAGCTCAAGATGGCTTCCAGATTCTGGACCTGAGGAACATGATGAGCTGTGGTGCCACTTCCTGACACGGGGCAGAGTGGAGGAGAAGCAGATTTGAGCTTGCGGCTGGAAGTCTTACTCTGGACTTGTTATTGGAGATGTCCTGGAACAAGGAGTATTGTTGCTGTTAGGTGCCATGGAGTCAGTTCCAACTCACAGCAACCCTATGTACAACAGAACGAAACACTGCCCAGTCCTGTGCCATCCTCACAATTATTGCTGTGTTTGAGCCCATCTGTGATAGTTAAGGTTGTGTGTCAACTTGGCTGGGCCATGATTCTCAGTGGTGTGGCAGTTATGATGTAGTCTGGCAGCTATATAATGATGTAATCACCTCCATAATGAGATCTGATATAATGTAATCATCTCCATGATGAGATCAGCTATGAGCAGCCAATCAGTTGAAAGGGAGTTTCCTTGTGGGTGTGACCTACATCCAGTATTATGTGGACTTTCTGGCAAGGCTCACTGGCTTTTGCTCACTCTGGATACTCATCTGACCTTCAGTTTGTGGGACTTGAGCTAGCAGCTTACCTGCTGGTCTTGGAATTTGTCAGCCTCTGCAGCCTGTGAGCCAGCAGCCTGCTGTCTGACCTGCCAATCTTGGGTTCACCAGCCCCTGCAGTTATGTGAGTCAGGAGAAGCCTCCAGCCTGACCCACAGACTTGTGACTTTCCAGCCTCTACAACTGCAAGCTAGAGAAATGCTGAGCATGTTCTTCACTTTTGGTTTTCTAACTCCAGGTTTCTGCACATTTTATAATACTTTACCTTGTCTTCTCGAGCCACCCTTTGAAATCTTGTTGAGCTCTTTTACTTCATTTCTTCCATTCACATTAGTGCCTCTGTGTTCAAGAGCAAGTTTCAGAGTCTCTTCTGACATCTGTTTGGGTCTTTTCTTTCTTTTCTGTCTTTTTAATGACCTTTTGCTTTCTTTATATATGATGTCCTTTATGTCATTCCACAACTTGTCTCGTCTTCTGTCATTAGTGTTCAATGCGTCAAATCTGTTCTTGAGATGGTCTCTAAATTCAGGTGGGATATACTCAAGGTCATATTTTGGCTCTCATGGATTTGTTTTAATTTTCTTCAGCTTCAGCTTGAACTTACATATGAGAAATTGATGGTCTGTTCCACAGTTGGCCTCTGGCCTTGTTTTGACTGATGATATTGAGCCTCTCCATCGCCTCTTTCCACAGATGTAGTTGATTTGATTCCTGTGTATTCCATCTGATGAGATCCATTTGTATAGTCCCCATTTATGTTGTTGAAAAAAGTTATTTGCAATGCAAAATTCTATTATGCGATCTCCAGTGTCATTTCTATAACCAAGGCCATATATCTTCCAACTACTGATCCTTCTTCTTTGTTTCCAACTTTCGCATTCCAATCACCAGTAATTGTCAATGCATCTTGATTGCATGTTTGATCAATTTCAGACTGCAGAGTTGGTAAAAAAAGTCTTCAATTTCTTCATCTTTGGCATTAGTGGTTGGTGTGTAAATTGGAATAATAGTCATATTAACTGGTCTTCCTTCTAGACATATGGATATTAACCTATCACTGACAGCATTGTGCTTCAGGATAGATCTTGAAATGCTCTTTTTGACAATGAGTGGGACGATGTTCCTCTTCAAGTTATCATTCCTGGCATAGTAGACCATATGACTGTCTGATTCAAAGTAGCCAGTACCAATCCATTTCAGCTCACTAATGCCTAGAATATTGATCTTCAAGTGTTCCATTTCATTTTTGACAACTTCCAATATTCTTTGATTCATACTTTGTACATTCCACCTTCTGATTATTAATGGATGTTTGCAGCTGTTTCTTCTCATTTTGAGTAGTGCCACATCAGCAAATGAAGATCCCGAAAGCTTTACTCCAACCACGTCATTAAGGTCAACTCCGCTTTGAAGAGGCAGCTCTTCCCCGGTTGTATTTTGAGTGCCTTCCAACCTGAGGGGCTTGTCTTGTGGCGCTGTATCAGACAATGTTCCACTGCTATTCATAAGGTTTTCACTGGTCAGTATTTTTAGAAGTAGATCACCAGGTCCTTCTTCTTTGTCTTAGTCTGGAAGCTCTGCTGAAACCTCTCCACCATGGGTGACCCTGCTGGTATTTGAAATATCAGTGGCATAGCTTTCAGCATCACAGCAACACACAAGCCACCACAGCATGACAGAATGACAGACAAGTGGTGGGGAGCAAGGAGTAGGCAGGTGTGTACCTGAGACCAGAGCTCTGAGGAGAGTCCATGGTGGAGATGTGCGTTTGAAATGATCTGATTATCAGGGTATGAAAACCAGTTCTGTCGAGTGGATTCTGACTCATGGCAACCCCATGTGTGTCAGAGTAGGGTCTTCAATGGCTGTTTTTTCAGAAGTAGATTCCAAGACCTTTCTTTTTTTTTTTTTTTGGTAATGTTTTATTATGCTTTAGGTGAAAGTTTACAAAGCAAAATAGTTTCCCATTCAACAATTTGTACACAGAATGTTCTAAGACATTGGTCACAGTCCCTTCGATGTGTCAACACTCTCCCCATTTCCGCCCCAGGTTCCCTGATATCTTTCATCCAGTTTTCCTACCCCTTCCTGCCTTCTCATCTTTGCTTTTGGGCAGATTCTGCCCTTTTGGTCTCATAGAATTAACTATTCTAAAGCACTTGTTCCTCTCAGGTGTTGTTCTTTATTTTGTAGGCCTGTCTATTGTTTGGCTGAAAGGTGGTCTCTGGGAATGGCTTCAGTTCCATGTTAGAAATGTGTCTTAGGGCCGTAGTCTCGGGGGTTCCTCCAGTCCCTATCAGACCAGTAAGTCTGGTCTTCTTTACGGATTTAATTTTTGTTCTACATTTTTTTCCCACTCTGCCCGGGACCCTCTATTGTGATCCCGGACAGAGAAGTCTGCCAGCCCTTTCTTCTGAGTCATCCTTGTGTGGACTCGAACCTCCAAACTTTCAGTTAGCAGCTGAGCATGTTAACTGTTTGCACCACCCAGGGACTCCTATAGATGGTACTTAAAGCCCTTCAAGGCTGGGTGAGGCCACCTTAGGAGTGAAAAGAGAAGAGAGAAGAGGACCCAGCACTGAGCTGTGACATCTCAAAGTGTAGACTTGGAGCAGAGAAGGAAGGGCAAGAAGGAGTCTGAGAAGGAAGGGTCAGGGGGGCAGAAGGAGGGAGCTGGTGTCTTAAAAACGAAGAGAAACTATTTCAAGAAGGAGGGAGTGGTCAAGCTGCCAAGTCATATAAGGGTGGGGAGCTGACGGTAGACTTAGCACGTGGAAGTGATTGGAGACCTGGACAAGAGTCATTCTAGGGAATGGCCGGGACAGAATTCAGACTGGAACAGGCTAAGGAGGAACATAGTGAGGAGGTGGACACCATTTTCTGCCCATGTGAATTTATCAGGAATTTCAGGGGTCTGTGAAGGCTGTGTTGCATAGGACAGTTTGGGGAACTTTAGGTTCTAGTCCTCATCATTAGGTTCTAATCTTCTAATCCTAATATCACACCTGAGCATGGGGCACTGGCACCCACAGCACGTGCACCAGAAACTCACAGGGAGTCCCGTTTGGGATCCAGCACCTCCTGCTGTAGTCGGTCCAGGCCAGGAAAGCAACTCTCCTGAGCCCTGAGAGGCAGTGCCCTTCTCTCAGGGATGCCTTCTCCTGCACCCCCATCCCCAAACATGTCCATAGAGGCGGCTCAAGCTGGTGCAGGCTCACGGGGCTGCTCTACCAGGCAGTTCTCCAAAATTAATGTTGCCATGTTTTTTTAAGTTTGCTGTTCATTGTATACCAGGGTCTAAAACAGGGCAGGCAGGTAAAATATACTAAGCAAGTATGTCTAGAATAAAGGATTGGATAGGTGGCTGAGTGGATGGGAGGCAAGTGGATGGATGGGTAGATGAATGGGTCATGGGTGAATATGGGTGGGTGAGTAGATGGATGGATGGGTGGGTGGGTGGGGGGATGGCTGGCTGGATGGGTGGCTGGCTGGATGGATGGATGAAGGGTAGATGGATGGAAGGATGAATGGGTGAGTGGATGAATGGATAGATGGATACATGGTTTGGTAAAGATAGATTACAGGTAATTTAACCATTAGGTGCATCATTGGGTACTAATGGGAGGTTTAGGGTGGAGTGGACAGGAAGTAGAATCAGCTCATCACCTAAACAGAAAGCACACAGCATCCTCTAGGGTTTGAACTCAACAGAACTCCTCAGAGATCACCAGAGGGAGGAAGGGATGGCTTTCCCAGGGTCTCCAACTCTTTGCCCCACAGTTCTGCTCCCTCCCTGTGGTTTCCTCACCCCTCTCCTGCTTCCACCTCCACTCTGAAGGGCATATAGTATCTGCTTCCTTGTGGCCCAGGTGAGGGAACTATCTTTTTTCACAGTCTCCTGAGAGCAAGTGCAACAGCCTGGCATTTTCAAAAGAAAATTTTATTAAATACTAAGGGAAAACACAGAAGAAAAATTAAAGAAAATAGTAACAAGTTTAAAATATTTCCAGATAGGTTTCTGGCCCTAAAAATCACAGTGGAAGCATTAAGAGGCTCTCCTTGACCTGTATTCTCTCCCCCGGAGAGACAAAGTGTTCACACAACCCCAAGGTTCTCCTCCTCCTGCCCATCCCTCAGCCTCTGGACCTTTAGCCGCCATCGTGTCTCTACAGCACCGAATGCCAGGCTACCCACACATCCACCCCATTCAAATGCCATCACCTAAAACTGACCTTTTCTTCTTAAAATATCCCAGGTCCTCCAGGTTCCTCTACCCAGTATTAGGATGGAGGCTCCCGAAACCTAATGAACAATGGAGTGGTCCTTAGCTTCTGCCCTGCCCACCTAAGGTTTTCCTCTGCCCACTGTAGGTGCCCGATCTAACACTCCCTACCCAAGAATGGGGCTGGGGGCTGGGCAGGGTCACCTGCCAAGGACTGTCAGGCAGCTACTGGTGAATCAGTGGGGAATAGGGAGGGTCACAGGGGCCTAGGAAATAGGATGTGATGGGGTATGTGGGACCGATGGGTGATGCGGATGAAGACAGTTTGCACCACAGGGCCATTGCCATGGTAACCTTTCGGTGGGACCCACGTTCAGAGGCTCAAGCGGCATCAGCCCCACAGCGGAGAACGCACATGTTTCTCTCTGCCTCTCCTTCAGGTCCTGGTGCGGTTCCTTTACTCCATCAGCAAAGGGTACCGGAGAATCACCTACCACAACTGGCGCCATGGCTTCAATGTGGCCCAGACGATGTTCACGCTGCTCATGGTGTGTGGATGTGGGCGGGCAGGACACCGTCCCCGGGAGCCCAGGGCTGTCCAAAAACACTCTGAGGCTGTGTGCTGAGAAGCACCTCCCCATCATGCCTCCTGGGTGACGAGGGTTGATCCAATCCTCCTGGCTCCAAAGGCCCCACCCCTAGAGGTGGGGGTGCTCTTCCACATGGAGGGCCCAGGGGGGCTCCTCAAATGCTTCAAGCAGCCCCTTTGCAGAGATAGCAGAGGCCGGTGCCCCTAGGACTAGTTCACCCCCCTCTCACCCGCACCCCCAGGAAGTGGGTGGGTGGCACCTGAGCCTGGAAGGGAGTGGGAAGGGAGGAGCCGAGCAAGAGGGCGCAGGGCCAGGGCTGCAGGACTCGTGGGCATGGGTGGTCCTGTCCCCACAGACCGGCAAACTGAAAAACTACTACACAGACCTGGAGGCCTTGGCCATGGTGACAGCCGGCCTGTGCCACGACATTGACCACCGTGGCACCAACAACCTGTACCAGATGAAGTAGGCGGCCGGGGTGCGGGCAGCAGGGGCGGCAGACTCCGTACCGGGAGGGGAGCCCCTGCGGCACCTTGGTGGGATCTGAGCACCCCACGGGAGCAGGCTCGCAGAAAGGGGGTCCACTTTGGGGGGCTGCAGCACCCCCGGAAGTCCTGTCCTGCCACCATGGGGCAGGGTCCAGGGTGGGGTCGACAGGTTCCCAGCACAGAGGCAGGTGCCAAGACTGCCCCTCACTACTCACTGCAATGCGGCTGCTTGCCTTAGTGACTGGGCTGCAGTAACAGGTATCACAGACGAGGGCTTGGAAGAGCAGTAATGATTGCCTGAGAGTTCTGGAGGTTGGAAGTCCAAATTCAGGGCATCATGGGGCATGTTCTCTCTGAAGGTCCTGGGGAGGATCCTTCCTTGTCTCTCCCAGCTTCTGCTAGCTCCTGGCTTTCCTTGACTTATAGATGCAGCTTCACATGGCGTCTGTCTTTCCACTGTGTGTGTCCCTCTGTGTCTCTTCTCCCCTTTATAAGACACCACTCAGAAAGGATTAGCACTAGGACCCACCCGGCTCCTGTATGCTTAACTGATACAGTAAAACCTGTGAAAGCCGGAACCTGTGTAAGGCAGAAACCTGTCAGAGAAGGAAAATGCAAATACTTTCCACTAACAGAGAGGATAGAAAAGTGGTAAGACCACACCCTGTCAAAGGCGGAAAACTTGCAAGACCCGGAAAAATAAGGCAGTCCCATTGAGTTCTGGCTCTCACAGGTTTCACTGTAACATCTTCAGAGAAAGACCCTCTTTCCAAACAAGGTCATATTCACCAGCACAAGGGTTAAGATGTCCACATATCTTTTTGGGGGATGCAATTCAGTCTATCACACCGTTGTTGGGGCTGCTAACCCATTTTTTTCTTTTTTTAAATAAAATCTGCACAACAGATCCCAGAATCCCTTAGCAAAGCTCCACGGTTCCTCGATTTTGGAACGGCACCATCTAGAGTTTGGCAAGTTCTTGCTGTCGGAGGAGGTTTGTGTCTTGTTTGGTCATGGATGTTTCTTGGCCAATTGGACGTGGTGGGCACACCAGATCCCATCTGGGCAATGGGGGTACAGTGTCACAGTCATTGTCCCCGGGCAACAGGTGTTCTGGGCACAGAGAAAGGCCCACGGCTGAAGTCCATGTGGCCCAGTGGGAGCAGTGGGTGCATCAGGGGGCTGGGGCAGGCTTTGGGGCACCCTGGAGGGTTGGTAACGGGCAGACAGTGGTGACTTTGTGTAAAGAAGCTGTGCGGTTAGATCTGTGGCTGGAGCAGGGCAGGGTTACCCAATAAGCAAGGTACGCAGGGCTTACTTGTGCGTACTTAACTAATCTGTAGTGATGATGTAGTGACTAGTGTTCACTACAGATTAGTAGGTAAACACAAGTAAGCCTGTGCGTACCTTGCTCACTGGCTCATCCGCCACTGGGCTGGAGCTATCATTGCGGCCAGTGGAGCTGGAGGCCAAGGAGGCAGGAGGCTTGGGCTAGAGTGGGGGTGGGAGCTGGAGAGGAGGGTAGTGAGGGAGCAGAGGAACCAGAGAGTGGGTGGGCCTGGATCACCCAGGACGCCCGCTTCCCCTGGCTGTAGTCAGGGAAGCCACACTGGCTGGGGCTGACGGCTGGAGAGGAGGCCCAGGTGTAGAGATCCAGAGGGAGGAGGGAGGCCGCAGCCCAGGTGTTCTTGAGCACGTCCGTGAGAGGGCTAACTATGAACGTGGAGCACACCCAGCGTGTGGTGGGCTGGCAGCCCTGTGCCTGCACAAACCCTCCTGACAGGCGCCCCCGCCTCTGCAGAGCCTGAACATCTACCAGAACCTGAACCGGCGCCAGCACGAGCACGTGATCCACCTCATGGACATCGCCATCATTGCCACCGACCTGGCGCTCTACTTCAAGTGGGTGCCGCTGGGGGACCCCAAATGGGAGCCCCCTCCCCCAAGCGGGTCTGAGCCTCGCCTGGGCGCGGCAGGGAGTCCTGGGCTCTCAGGCCAACCTCGAGGGGCTCAGCCAGGGCCCCCCCAACCCCAGCCCAGGGCAAGGGGAGGCTGCAGTCCAGCCAGGGCGAGACGGGCTGAGCTCAGACGAAACACCGATTGCCGCCTCGCTCTGCCCCAGACCTAAGCCCCTCAGACAGGTCCTGACTCCCCTGCAAAGGGGGTGATTGGAGTTAGAATCAAGGATAGTGCATGGGGGCCACAGGGTCCCGAGTGGGGTCGGGGAGCGGAGCAGGGCCATCAACTCGGCTGTGGCACTGATGGTAGAGTAGGGAGGCCAAGGGATGGGCCCGTGCCCACCCAACCCCCACCCCATCTCTCTGCACTTTCTCCTGGCCCAAGCCTCTCCCCTTGTTCTCGGGGTTCAGGAAGAGGACTATGTTCCAGAAGATTGTAGACGAGTCCAAGAACTACGATGACCGGAAGAAATGGGTGGAGTACTTGTCCCTGGAAACCACGAGGAAAGAGATTGTCATGTGAGCAGTGCCTCGCTTAAGGGGTGGGGCCGCCTAGGAGGTGGGGCTGCCTGGGGGCGGAGCTGTCTGGGGGATGGGGGCTGCCTGGGGGCGGGGCTTCCTGGGGCGGGGCTCTCTGGGGGGAGGGGCTGCCTGGGGGTGAGGGCTTCCTGGGGAGAGGGACTCTCTCGGGGGTGAGGCTGTCTGGGGGCGGGGCTGCCTGGGGGTGAGGGCTTTCTGGGGAGAGGGACTCTCTCGGGGCTGAGGCTGTCTGGGGGCGGGGCTGCCTGGAGGCAGGGACTGCAGGGAGGCAGGCACCGCCGGGGGAGAAAGGACATCCATGCTGGAGAGGTGAGATCCTCCTGCAGGGGAGTCAGCAGGACACTCGAGACTGAACTTTGGTAGCGTTCTCTGTCCATTCATTAGTTCATCAATCCTATAAATCTTCCGTGTGGACAAGTTGGGGAGCGATCCCTGAGGTCCCCAGAATGCTCTGGAATAAGAGTAGCTCATCTGTTAAAGACCTTGGATACTGAGGCCTCAAAACAAATGCTCCCTCTTTACCTAGCAATTGCATTCCCAGGAATTTACCCTAGAAACCCACTTGCGCGTGTGCCATGTGACATACATGTAGGGTGGCTCACCATAACATTGTAATGGCAAAGTAGTGGAAATAACCTAGTTGTCCGTCAGCAGGAGGCTTGTTAAATAAATTGTGATACATGCCATGGGTCTTAGGATTTTCTAGAGAAAAAGAAGCAGTGAGGTGTGATTATTTAGAGAGAGATTTACTTCAAGGAATTAGCTCATGCAATTATAGGGGGTTGTTAGGTCCCAAAAATCCATAGGCCAGATGGCAGGCCAGAAACTTCTGCAGGCTTGTGTCCCAAGATCTGTAGGTCGAGGTGATGGAAAGAGTATAGAGTGGAAAGAGATAGGTTTCTTCCAAAGTATCTATTTATAGTCTAGAAGCAGACCACACCGTAAGGAAATTCACCTTTCAATTGATGGATTGATTACATTACGTTGCATTATGGAAAGTAATTATGGAACAGCAATTAGACTAGTGTTTGGCAAAACTAATGGGAACCATGGCCAAGTTGACAAAACCAACGTCGCATGATGGAACACGATGACACTGTAAAATATGAGGAAGCTCTTTGCAGACTAACTGTGACTATCTCAGAGATATATTGTGAAGTTAAAAAAATAAAGCAGTGTGTTAAAACACACACACACACACACACACACACACACACAAATTCTCCATCCTTACTTGCTCCCTATTTTAAAGAGAGACAGCACAGAACTTGGGCTCGGACAGTCCCTTTCTTTGCTTTGCGGCCTTCGGCAATAATTTACATCACCCTCCTGAGCCTCCTTGTCTTCATCTAAAAACGGAAGCTCCGAACTAACGTCCTCCCCGCCGGACTGCCTAGAGCAAAGAAGAAGATATAGTACATCACCTGTTTCAGTGTCGGCACTTAGAAGGCTCCCAGTAATACTTGTTGACTTTAGCTTGTGAATGCACAGAGGTGCTGAGGGGCAGAAGGGCCTTTGGGGGCTGTAGGGGAGGCAGTGAGGATGAAGGTGTGAGGGAGAGGGGGGAGAGGAGATGGGAGCTGAGTGAGGGGAGACCTGGTGGACACTGGTGGCAGAAGGTGGGGTGTGGACAGTGAGACCCCGTTACTGAAAGGACACTGGGATTTGGACCTGCCCCCCACCACCAGGGTCACTCAGCCTCTTGGAGGTGAGCGTGGGAATCCCCTGTCTGGGCATAACCGGAGCCCTCTCTGTCCCACAGGGCCATGATGATGACAGCGTGTGACCTATCTGCCATCACCAAGCCCTGGGAGATCCAAAGCAAGGTCAGAACTCATGCAGCCCTGGGCCAGACCAGGATGAACACCGCCTTCCCAGTGCCCTTGGGGTTCAGATTGCAAATAGGGGGAGCCTTACATGAAGGAGGAACCTCTGGGTCATGCATATGGTTAATGCACTGGGCTGCTAACCAAAAGGTTAGAAGTCCGAGTCCACCCAGCGGTGCCTTGGAAGAAGGGCCTGGAGACCTACTTCTGAAAAATCAGCCATTGAAAACCCCATGGAGCACAGTTCTACTCTAACACACGTGGGATTCCCATGAGTCAGAGTCAACTCTCCGGTAACTGGATTATATGCAGGAACAGAGCTGTTTCAACTGAAAACAGCATTTGCAAGTAACGCTGAGGGCTGCTGCCTACTCTGGGCCAGTCCAGAGGACAATGGCAGAAGAAGGCACGGTGTTCTTTGTGTTCCAGGCCCAAGGGTGGCCCAGCCCTGAATAGTGAGGGGCCCCAGAGGGCCTGTGGCAGAGAGGGCCAAGAGAGCAGGGCCTGGAAGCCGTGGGGAGGGTATCACAACAATTTCCACAATGACGACTGTCTTTCTGTGCCTTCAGGTGGCTCTGCTGGTGGCAGCTGAGTTCTGGGAGCAAGGTGACTTGGAAAGGACGGTACTGGATCAGCAGCCCATTGTGAGTATTGCTTCCAGAATCCCGCATCCCTGAAAAGGCGATCAGACATCATCTTGGGTTTCGGGGGCCTCCAGGTTCTGGCAGGGTGGCAGGTAGGGGATTCCCAGGGGTTCTGTGGTCCTGGTCCTTCATCTTACTTTGTGGAGTCATGTGACATGAGCCTGACGTGAGGTTAGGTGGCTCAGGGTCTGGGTGAAGTTATAGAAAATGAGGAGTTTGGATAAAAGCATAATAACCATGCAGAGGTTAAAAAAAAAAAAAAGTGTTGTTGAAACTGTAGAGCCAGGGCTACTGGCTCTGTAAAGAATAGCCTCTGTGGTCCAGGGCTAGGAGGCAGGTCTGCAGATCAACCCTCGCTGGGCCATGAGCTGTGCTCTAGGAAGACCCGGGTCAGGGTGTGACCCATGGCGGTAGGGAGCCAGCAGCAGAGTGCCCGGGGCCAGAGTCTGTATCCAGCCCGCAGACAAAGCAGGTGGCTGGCCAGGGGGCTACACCACAGGAGATGGACAAAGCCACGGTCTTTAGGTCAGCAGCCCGGGGTCAGGAATTTGTTGCTAGTACCACACATGGCACATGGACAGGAATCAAGGGAACACAGACAGCGTAGGATTGCTCCAGCAACGTGTGGAAGGGATGGAAGGGGTTTCATCTCACAAGCCAGCTCCAATCAGTGGTGAATTGCTGTCTGGAGCACTGAGGCTTGGAGAGCAGCCATAAACTCAGCAGGAAAGGGTTCCTTGGTCTCCCAGAGGATGAAGAAGCAGCAGTTTGTCCCCCCGGGGCAGAGGACTTGGGGTGACTCTGAAGAAGGGAAACTTACAGAAAGGATGCTCAGGGGTCCAGTCTATGTGCAGCCTGGGTTTGTACCACAGAGAGTGCTAGGGCCAAGGTGGTTGGGTCCGCACGTGAGTAACAAGCGTTCATGCCTGGGCTCTGGGTCAGCACCGTGGACAGCACCGGCTGAGGTTCTCTGTGGGGCTTGAGAGAGCCGGGTCCTTGCCCACAGCCCTAGTGCTCTCACCTCTTAACCTGGCTTGAGCCAGTCCGCAGCGCAGCACCACAGTAGCTTTGGGAATGTGGGAAGAAAGCTGGCACTAGAAACGGCTGAAAGGGCCGTGGTTCTGAAGCCCTCAGGACCTGGGGGCAGGATGGCTGAGCAGAGCAGGGTGTCTTGGCTTTTCATGTCAGAGGGCCCCCACCAGTTACCTTTGAGTCAATTTCAACTCATGGCACCTCCATGTGTGTCAGAGTAGAACTGCACTCCATAGGGTTTTCAGTGGATGGTTTTTTGGAAGCAGATTGCCAGGCCTTTCTTCCAAGGTGCCTCTGGGTGGAATAGAACCACCAACCTTTCATTTAGCTGTGAGCATGTTAACCATTTGCACCACCCAGGGATGCGGGGTTTGTTAAAGCAGGCTTGGTCCTCCTGAGCCAGGGCTCCGTCTGCATCCCTTGGGCTGGAAGCACTTGGAAGGTGGAGGCTCTGCTGTGCTTGTTCTGTGTTTCGTGAATGGGCTCATTGGAGCTGCTGAGCCAGGGGCTGAGTGAGGTCTTGCGGGGCTCCGGGGCAACGGGAGGCAGACCCCAGGCAGGACCCGGGACTTAGGCTGCTGCTGGAATATGACGGGCATGTCATCATTCACACTTGCCATGTCCTTGCTTCCTCCCAACAAGCCAATGATGGACAGGAACAAAGCGGCCGAGCTCCCCAAGCTGCAAGTCGGCTTCATTGACTTCGTGTGCACCTTCGTGTACAAGGTACTGACTGTTCACACCAACTAGCAGGGCAGGACGGAGGCAGAGGGGCGAGGAGAGGCAGATCCCTCGGCGCAGGGCAGCGGGGAGGGCAATGTGGGCTGGGTTTGCAGCCAAGGCTTGTAGCTGGGCAGAGACCAGACAGTGCATTGTCACAGGAGAGGGACCAAGATGGCAGAGTGGGCCAAAGAGGAGAGGGCACGAGAGTGTCTTCTGCTTTCCCTCCAGCACTGCCACCTGGTCCAGGGCACTTGGCCAAATGACAGATGTCTGTGAGGACAGGGTTGGATCTCTTTGTCACCACGGTGTGGGTCCTAGCACTTGCCCAGCCCATCGTAGGTATTCAATAAATATGCATTGAGTACCTGATAAATACAACCAGATGCTCCTCAGAAGCGAGGATGGTGAGACTTCGGCTCACTTACTTTGGACACGTCACCAGGAAAGACTAATCACGAGAAAAGAACATCATGTTTGGTAAAGTGAGAGCCAGTGAAAACGAGGGAAACCCTCAATAAGATGGATTGACACGATAGTGACAATAATGGACTCAAACACACCAATGATCATGAAGGTGGCGCAGGACCAGGCCGCGTTTTGTTCTGTTGTACATAAGGCCACCGTGAGTCAGGGCTGACTTCATGCCCCTATGCCATGTGGGGTCCTAGAATTATGCCATTTGAGCCACACAAGAGCACGTGGGGACAGTGCTGTGATGCCACGTCACAGATCAGGAGGAGACTGGGCCAGTGCCACCGGCCAGCAGTACAGGAGCAGGCAGGTTCTGCCTCCACAGCCTCTTTGCATTGCACTCACACTTCCTTCAGAAGGCTCACAAGGCCTGCTGGCTCCATCTGCTGGGTCTCCAGGATCCCTGAGGACCTCCCTCCCCGTAGGCAGTGCTCTGCTGTGAGGAGGATTTTATTTAGTTTCTGAGTGAAGTCTTTCCTGACTGCACTGCAGATGCAGAGCCAGGCTGTGCCCGGTCCCCAGCTCGGCTCCCAGGGCGCGTGAGCTTCCCTTTACTGATGCACTCGCTCCTTTCTCCACCGCCCCCACCAGACTGTGAGTGCTGGGGGCAGGGGAAGGGGACAGGCGGGACCAGGGTGTACCTTCAGGTCCTGAACGGACACCCAAGGGGGCGGTTACAGAGAACAAGCTTGTCTTAGTTTCCTGGGGGCTGCTGTGACTGCGTCCCACAGGGCAGGCCGCTTGGAAGAACAGCTGTGCGTTGTCTCACAGCGCTGGAGGCGGTGAGGTCAGCTGTGGCGATTCCCTCTGAGGCTCTGAGGGAGAATCTCTTCCCGCCTCTCAGCCAGCCTCTGGTGGCTCCAGGCACTCCTTGGCTTGCAGCTGTGGCGTCAGAGTCTTTCCTCTGACTCCCTGTCGCGGTGTCTCTTCCCCTCTTTTATAAGGGTACCAGTCATATAGTGGAGCCCTGGTGGCACAGTGGTTAAGAGCTCGGCTGCTAACCAAAAGGTCGGCAGTTTGAATCCACCAGCTGCTGCTTGGAAACCCTAGGGGGCAATTCTGCTCTGTCCTATAGAGCCGCCATGAGTCAGAATCAACTTGACCAGCAACGGGTAGTCAGTCATATGGAATTAGGACCCTCCCTACTCCAGTATGATCTCCTGTTAACAGATAACATCTTCAAAGAACCTATTTCCAAACAGGGTCACATTCCCAGGCACAGGAGTCAGGCCTTTTTGGGAGACAGCTGAATCCATACACAGCCCTCCCCGAGTTCTCCATCCCACTGCTTCCCTGACTCCACACCAGACGCTGAGGAGGGGCCCAGGCACACACAAGTGGGGTTAGGGACAGTGGTGCAGTGGGGTGGGAGGCTCTTCCCTTCCCCCAGCATGCCCCTTGTAAATAATGCAGAAGCGAATCGAAAACGGCAGAGTGCTCCTCTGTGTCACTGGACAGGGTGGGTGTCTCCTTGGGGACAGGCAGCAGCGATGCACGACATGCACACACACACAGCACCCAGCCCTTGCACCAAGAGGAAGCTCTGATGGGCCCAGCTTCGACCCAACTGGTCACTGCTGGCCTGCCGTCCCCACGTGTTTGCACATTCACCTGTGCGTGCTTGTGTGTGAGGGGAGAGGGGGCCCCATGACATGGATGTTGCCTGTGCCTTTCCACCCCTCCACCTGGGGTGTTCCTCAATCCTGCACCCCCTTCCTTCCTGCAGCCAACACCTTTTACTCTATTCTTGGGTTCCTCTCCCCCTAAGACTGTCTGTATCCTAAGAATTTACACCTGCAATGCCCCTTTCTAGCTGTCACGGGACACAGACCCACCGTTCTCCTTGTAGGGTTTTGCTAGGGAAGTGGCCTCTCAGTGGTTCTCCCCCCTCCACCGGACTGGTCCCCTCCTTGGATCTCTTGTGGGCACAGTGAGGGCAGGGGACGGCAGCCGGCCATGCAGTCTGAGTGCTGGAGATGACTTACTGCGGCCCTCCCGGGAGCTCTGGCCATTGGGAGGGGGTCCTGACTTCCATTTCCCTTCCAGGAGTTTTCCCGCTTCCACGAGGAGATCCTGCCCATGTTCGACAGGCTGCAGAACAACAGGAAAGAGTGGAAGGCCCTGGCCGACGAGTACGAGGCCAAGGTGAAGGCCTTAGAAGAGGAGAAGAAAGAGAAGGAGAGAGTGGCCGTCAAGAAAGGTGAGGGCTTTGCTCTGAGCTGCCATCCTGCTGGCCGTGGGACTTGGCTGGTTCCCTAAGTTAAAGTGCATGGATACGTTAGTAGAAAAGACAGAGAATTGGGGGAAGTTCAATTTGGAGATGAGGCAGAGAGGAATGCAAACAGGTCTGTGGTTGACTCTGGCTGGGCTACTGCATTGCAGAGACACCCACCTTGAACTTTCCATTCCAGGCAAACAGCTCTGCGGAGTAAATGTAATTAACAAGCCTGGACTAAGAGTATTTCCTCTGCGTCCTAGCCAAGGAACTTTCACTGCTCTAAGGAAGTAGCTGAGTGTTATGTTACCTCCTTTACGGAGGGGAGGGAAAGTCCAGCTGAAGATCACTCTGCTCTTAACAGTTCTTTTGTTCCACCACCAAGGAGCACATCTCTAAGTAAATCAGAAAATCTGCCCATATTCCCTGCTACCCTCAGAAACATCAGGAGACCTGGTGGTGCAGTGGTTAAGAGCTCCGGCTGCTAACTAAAGGGTTGGCAGTTGGAATCCACCAGCTGCTCCTTGAAACCCTAGGGGGCTGTTCTACTCTGTCCTGTAGGGTTGCTATGAGTTGGAATCGACTTGATGGTAATGAGTTTGGGTTTTTTTTCTTTTCTGGACTCAGAAACAAAACAGCCAGCCTGAGAAACCAAAGGAAGAAAGAAAGGGAGGAAAGAAGGCAGGCAGGCGGGGAGGGAGGGAAGGAGAGAAAGAGAGAGACAAAGGCAGAAAGAGAGAGAGAAAGGGAGGCAGGGAAGAAAAAAGGATCAAGTATGTACCACCTCTTTTCCACTACTGTGTTCAGGGTATTTATTTAGCTTTTTATCCTATATTATGGGAATATGACTTCCTCGTAACATGTCAAATACCTCCCCTTCCCAGCCAAAAAAGAAAATTAGAATTCTAAGGCATTGTTGTCTTGAGATTTGCCTGTACTCGGCTACCTTAGCTTTGAATTTTTTTTTATTATTGTTCCCTGCTCTTCCATGCTATTGGGCAGGGAGATCAATATAATTGAAGGCGACTCCAGGGTCGTGGAGGCCAGGACTGGCGGTAATCAGGGCACCATGTCAACAAGCGCTAAGGCACCAAGATAAGAAAGGCTCAGTGCGACTAATCTGCTTTAGGCTGCCGGAGGGCCTCGCTCTGCCCTTTCTCCTGCGGCCCTGGTGGAGGACGCACTGAGCAGAGGGGACGGGCCCAGGCTGCGTGCACACGGCACCCTTGTCCCTCACTGTCCTGTCCTTCTCTTGCAGCGGGCACAGAGGTTTGCAACGGCGGCCCAGCACCAAAGTCTTCCACCTGCTGCATCCTGTGAGCGCCTGTCCTGCGGGGGGTCCAGGTGCTCCCTCATCCCGCAAGCTGGGCTGAGACTCAGGCTCTGCCTCTAACCATCCAGAACAGGAGGTTAGGAAACCCAAGAAAAGGACCGAAGATCATCTTGAAATTTTTTAAGGTTTAGGTTTTTATAAACCAACCAAAAATAACCTGTTGCCATCAAGTCGATTCTGACTTACAGCAACCCTATAGGACCGAGTAGAACTGCACCATAGGGTTTCCAAGGCTGTAAATCTTTACGGCAACTGACTGCCACATCGTTCTCCTGTGGAGTGGCTAGTGGGTTCGAACCACTGAACTTTTGGTTGGCAGCTGAGCAGTTAACCACTGTGCTACCAGGGCTCTTTCATAAAGTAAAGCCAACCACAAATTAAACAACGTAGCCTACATTACACTCAACCATGTTTTGGATACGTAGTACCATGACCAGATCTGTGAAAAGGGTTTGGGAACTGTAAGCTCTCTGGGTGAGAATATTCACACTGGCACATGTACATATATGTATATAGGTAGGTAGATGGACAGAGAGATACCAGCTTAGGAAAAGCATATGCCCAGAAATTTAGAATAAAATAAAAAGACAACAACTTGTCCATTTTTTATGTGGTGGAAATTATGAAGACACTTTGTATTTGACCCATCTGAAAACTCTACCCGAAGGTCAAAGTCACAGTTAGAGCAGAGATTCAGCCTGGAATGACGCTGTGCAGAAAGTCTGCGATAGGTACACTGTGTAAAGCTCTGAAAGAGGGCAGAGGTGATTGTTTCAAGGGTGGAATTCTTGCCTTCCATGTGGGAGACCTGGGTTCGATTCCCAGCCAGCGTACCTCAAGCGCAGCCACCACCCGTCTGTCAGTGGAGGCTTGTGAGTTGCTATGATGCTGAACAGGTTTCAGTGATTCAGACTAAAAAGGACTAGAAAGAAAGGTCTGGCAATCTACTTCAGAAAATCAGCCAGTAGAAACCCTATGGATCACAACAGTCCAATCTTCAACCAATCGTGGGGATGGCGCGGGACCGGGCAGCGTTTCCTTCTGTCGTGCGTGGGGTCATCATGAGTTGGAGCCAACTCAGCAGCTAACCACAGAGCTCTGAAACCTTACTGGCAGGGAAGCCCTTAATGGTAACACCTTGTAATCTGTCCCAAATTCTTTTATGGTTGAATTTTTCTTTACAGCTGCAATCATAAGCTTCCTAGGAGAAAGAAGATGGGTCAGAGTGGAACATCACTGCAATCACTTGGAAATGGGTCTTAATTATCTGGTAGAAACTAGAGGATTCTTAACTCACGATGTGAGCTCCAAAGCATCCGCCTCAAAACTGAAACCAAAAACCAAACCAGTTGTCATTGGGTTGATTCTGACTCACGACGACCCTGTGTGTCAGAGGAGAAGTGTGCTCCAAAGGGTTTTCAATGGCCATGATCTTCCAGAAGTAGATCACCAGGGCTTTCTTCCGAGGCGCCTCTGGGTGGGTTCAAAACCCCAGCCCTTTGCCTAGAAGCCAAGTGCTTAACAGTTGGCACTACCCAGGGACTTCATCCCAGCTGCCCCTCTTCTCAGCACCACCCTTGGGCCAGCTGTTTTAAGGCCACTCAGTGACTACTCACGAGGAGGTGGGCGCCATGGGCCCTCTCCCTGGGCTCCCACCAAGAGGGAGCTTCCCCCCACAGCCACCCACTCACAGTGGACACTCAGAAGGAGCAAGGTTTCATTTTCATCTGACAGGTTGTGACTCCTCATGGCAAAGGCCTGTGACTGGGGCCAGAAGCACCTCCAGGTTTCTGGAGGGGCCCAGGCACCAGCCACCCACTCTGGACTGAGCTCTGGGGGCCTAGGGGACCCATCAAGGAGGCCTGGATGAGCCACGTGGCTCAGGGTTTGGGAGTATAGCAGCTAAATCAAACACGCTCTCCTACAGCTTACAGTCACCAGGGGTGAGTCCGTAACAGGTAAGCGTCTAACAGGTAAGGTGGTGACGCATGCCCCAGGGAAGCAGGAAGCAGGGGAGATAGTTCAGGGAATTCCAGGAGGGGTGCTCAGGGCGTCCTCTGAGATGCCATCTGAGCAGAGTGAGGGGCGGGAGTCATGGTGCAGATCCGGGCTAACGGGACACAGCCTGAGGAGACAGCCAGCAGTCGCTCAGGGCGTCCTCTGAGGAGTGAGGGGCAGGAGTCGTGGCACAGAGCCGGGGTAATGGGACACAGCCTGAGGAGAATGAGCGGAGGGAGTCGTGGTGCGGATCCGGGGTAACAGGATGCCATCTGAGACAGCCAGCAGTCACTCCTGTGGGGCTCGGTGACCCACCACGGAGCAGTCACAAGTCCACTGAGGCTGTAGCAGAGTCCCCGAATGGAGGAGCGGCACCACCTGACTAGCCTCGGGATGGACCGAGCCCAGACAGAGACATGATGGCGGTCAGCAGCTGGGAAGCTGAGGTGATCCCACCATCTTGTTCACCTCACCTTACCAAACAGGGCTTCATATGCTGGCACACTGCTTCTAGTTTGCAGATGAACTGATTTTACAATGCAGCCAGGAACCAAAGACTAGGAGATGCGCTCAAGGCACGTGACTACAAAGTAGCAGCATCAACTCATCCAAACCACCAGGGCAGGTGGGTTCTTTAGCTGTTAAAACCAGCAGGGATTAATCCTCCACCAGTGGCTACACACACAAGCCCAGGAAGCCCAACTGGGAGCGGTGTTTGCTCAGGCATAGCAGGTCCAGCCTCCCTGAGCCCACTTGTGGGACAGTGGTTCATGATAGGGCCCGCAGCTCCCCAGAGGCCACGAACTCTCTCCAGGCTTCTGACTCACATCCAACCTGGTCACCTCCTGGGGTCAAAAAGAGGATCCAAGTGCAGCTTCCCATCTGTAAAGGCCTCAAGCCCCACCCAGTCTCCAATGCCCAATCCTGGGACCAAATTCCAGGCCCCTTCCCCGAGACACACACATTTGCTCAGGCCCTCCTGCCCACCAGAGGGTCTCACCGGACGACAGAAGCTGGCTAGAGCTCAAAATAAAGAAACAGCACCCAAGTGGTACAGGACCTGCTGTGTCTCAGTGATAACGGCAGCCATTGGGGCGCCCCACCTGGATGCCTCAGAGCAAACGGGGTGATGGAAGTTTCTGTTCCCGCAGTGTTTGAGTTGCATTTTGGGACTGTGATGGTGGCACTGATCAGTTATAAAACCCCCTTCCCAAAGCTGGGAGGAGTGACATACTTGAAATGAGAGCCAGAAAGGACAACATAACACAGACAGCTTTATTATCCACTACCGCTTGGGGAGAAAAGTCAGCTCGTGCAAGTCTCATTTTAATATGGTGTCCTCTTGGGCTAAAACGGTAAAAGGAAAAGACATACGCATTACTGTACTCAAAGAATCACTCAGGTTTTCAGTCTTTAAACGATCTGCTATCTGACTGTAATGATCTCAGCTATGCACTATTTAAATTGTTGCCCTTGGTCCTCCTTATCCCTGGACATTCCGATTTCAATCGGGGGAGAAGCCCCTCATCCCGAGGCCTCTCTCACAGGGTGGTACAGCCAGTTTACGCCTCTATGTGTTTGATCCCCAAGGCCTACGGATGCAGAGCCTCTCCAAAGCCAAATCCTCACCATTCCTCCCCCCCACAAACACTCCAGGTGACTCTGCTCCCCACCTCCTACCCCCCCATAAGGAGGGTGGGCCCTCTCCTCACAGGTCAGTCAGAACAGGAAGAGGAGGGCCAGGCCCTTGCCCCCACCCAGGGGGTCACTGGGGGCTGCAGCTGACTGCCCTCTCTGACAGTCTGGGAGGGGGAAACCTCTCAGTAAGATCTGGGAGGTGAGTACCTTCTGCCAGTTCTCTGGCAATCCGTTTCAGTTCATCCTGCTGCTGCTTCTCCTCAGCTGCTATCCTCCTTTCCTCTTCTGCCCGAGGTTTTAGGTAATCTGTTTTGTTTGGGGGCGGAGGGAGGAGACACTTCCAGTTAGCTTCTTCCCGGAAGAAGGAACTGAGCCCCCACACGGACACGCACCGGACACCTGGGCACTCTCCATTAGCAGGTCAAGGCCTGACCTTCATCCCTAAACCGAAAACCCAATTCTGATGGCAGCTGCACACAGTCCCCGCTGCCCTCCCCCTGCCCCCGGCCCCTGCCACACACGCTCTGGAACCCCAGCACTTCTCCAGCACCCACCCACTCGGCACCACGGGCTTCAACAAGAACCAACCATTTCCCAGTTCCCGGGCGAAACCGCCGGGTATCAAGCACCTGCACTTGGGGGCCAGATGGCCTGAGCTAAACTCAAGCCGACCTTACATTCCCATGTTTCCGGGTTGGTGACATCCGCTAGGGCACCTTGCTGCAGGCGTCCGGCGGAGGATGTGTGTCCTGTCCCCTCACGCGCTGCCCCAGCCCCCAGCTCCATGGCTTAGAGGGCTGTGGGGCGGGGGAGGAGAGACCCCGTCCTTGCTCGTTGTTCGCTCACTTCCCTGGGGTTTATTAACGGCACCAGGAGCCCTCACAGCGAAAGCTGAACACCCTCTGCTTTGACAGGCCCCCAGCGCGTCCCCTGACGTGGGTAACCGCGGCCCGGTCCTCCCGGGCCCCCCAGCCCCCGTCACTCACTGTAGCGCTTGGCTCCGTAGGCCACGCCGAGGAACAGGGCTGAGTAGCGGCCGAGCTGCGGGGAAAGGGAGGTCAGCGAGGGCGCGGGGTGCGGGCCCGCGGGATAGGGGTGCGGGAGCGAGGGTGTGGGGGTGCGAAGGCGCGGGACTGGAGACTGGGGGCGCGTAGGAGGGGCGTGGCGGCAGCCCGTCGGGTTCGGGGCGCCTGGGGATCCGGGGGGACGCGAGGGGCAGAAGCGCGGGGTGCAGGTCCGGAACGCGGGGCTGCGCGGGGCCGGACACGCCGAGGCCCACGCAGAGTCAAGAACCGGGGCCGCGGAGCCTGGTTCACCTTGATGAGCGGAGAGACCTGCACCGGGGGCACCATCTTGTCCCTGACCCTCGCACCGGAAGCACAATCCGCAGCCGGAGGAAGACACCGCAAGGGCCCGGAACGCCGAGGAGACGTAAAAGTGTACCGCGGGCGACCCGGGCGCGAGCGCATGCGCTTTCGGCGGAGAGATGGCGTGGGGCGGCGCCACCTGGCGGCGAAAGAGGGAACGGCGCTCGCCCCTCTCAGCGGGTGACGTCACCGAGCCCGCACTAACCTGCACGGTACCCTCGAGGGGTGCGCGTGCGCGGTGGGCGCTCCGAGGCGCAAGGGTTTCTTTCCCAGAAGAGGTTTGGGCTTGGGAGACCAGTCTACCCGCGGCTCGCCTTCGGGATCCCCCACAGCCGAGCCCCCGGCCCAGGCTGCAGCGCCTCCACCTCCCACCCGGCTCCTGCTGCAGGCTGTCCCTTAACGATTTCGGGGCCAGGTCGAGTACAAACCGAGGCCACACGCAGCATGTCAAAATATTTGACTGGTAGAAATTAAGTTTACAATCTGCAAACCAAAATATGCGCTGGCCTCCCACTTTGGAGATCTCCCGTAATTGCTTGGAAGACCCGCTTGAAAGATTCTCGGACCCCTCCCAGAACTCCACCCCACCTCACACACGCCCAGGACGTGGTGCCCAGGGAGACAGGCTTCCCACCGCCCTCTGCCAATCGAGTGTGGACGCCCAGGCCGCACCCAAGCCGGCGGCCAGCCCTCCAGCTGTGCTCACTTGGGCAAGTCTGCCATAGGGGACAGGCGGGGAAGGGGCTTTGGGGGCCGGCAGTTGGGCTCCAGTAAGGCCTTTGGCCAGCGAACTCCGGAGTTGCGGGTACAGAGTGTGCTCTCAGTAGGCGTGATCTCCCACTGGAGAAGGGGTGGCCCCAGGGCAGTGAGTAACCCTCCGCCCAGCACCTCAGGAGTCAAAACCGAGCTAGGCTGGTCAGGGGCCCAGGGCCCCTCCCCACTCCAGGGACTGCTCCGCTGGGTGCATTCTCAAGCCACCTGCCTGCCCCCACCCCCAGTCCTACACCCTGGGAATTGTCCTAACTCCACGGGGGGCTGGGGTCTTCCTGGGAGGATTGCTTCTGGCAGAGACTGCTCCCTGGGCCTCCCTGACTGCCCTGCCCTCAGCGCATGCGTTCCCAAACTCCCAGCCCACCCCAACCAGGCAGCTGGGCCTCAGGGACCGTCCCTGGCCTCTCCTGTCTGCTGTCCTCCGTCTCAGGGGGCAGCTCCATCCTCTCACCCGAGCCCAGGTCAGGCCCCAGCCCCGTGGTCGGCCCTGGCTGGGGCTGGACTGAGGGAAGGCATGGCCTGGGAGAGCCCCAGGTTTGCCCAGGGGCTATCCCAGAGATGGAGTGAGAGTGGCACACAGGAGTGCCCTGCGCAGACACAGCACGTCCACGGAGAATCTGGGCAGGAGAGCCCTGAGCCCAGAGGAGCACCCCACCCACCTCCCACTGCCCGAACCCCACGCTGCTCTGGGCTGGAGTCCCTTGCAAACCAAGACTTGCGCCCCGAGCAAGGTCCCCACTCTGCTGGGATGAGAAAGCCCACTTAACCCCTCATCAAACCCTCATGTTTTGAAAGAGACCATAACTATGAATCTAAAGGGCATCAAAGGCGCTGAGTGACAAAAACCCCAGGACTGGCCCAGGTGCTCGGTAAATCCCACATGCTGGCCTCAGGCCACCCTCACCCCGTCTGAGCCCCTCCGTGTGCAGGGCCTGGGGGCAGAGCCTGCTCCCTTTCTGGAACATTCTCAACGTCCTGACCCTGGGCAGCTTCGCACAGAGGCCCTGCCTGTGGTCCTGACCACTGGGTAGGACACAGTCTTATGAGAGCAGTCCTGGCTCTGGGCCTCCCTGCCTGGGGAACTCTAAAAAAAAACAAACCCGTTGCCGTTGAGTCAATTTTGACTCATAGCGATGCCACAGGACAGAGTAGAACTGCCCCATAGGGTTTCCAAGGAGCAACTGGTGGATTTGAACAGCCGACCTTTCGGTTAGCAGCTGTAGCTCTGAAACACTACGCCGCGAGGGTTTCCCAGGGAGCTCTGGGAAGTGTTAAATGACAGTTCTGGAGTCGAGTTATAGTATTAAAAATTTTAACGAAGGTTTTATTTAGGAATAAGCCAAACTGCTGCGGCAGGAAGTCTGGCTCTCCAGGGGAGATACCAGACTTCAGTCTGGGAGAGAGAGCAGCCTCCATTTTTAAGACGCGTGGAGGAAGTTTGTTGGGAAAAAAGGGACAGGTTCTGGAAAGCTGTCACTGTAGCAAAGACGGGTCCTATGGGGGCGCGGGGAGGAGAAGTTTGCGACTGGGCCGTGCATCCAGTCTTTCATTTGCAAGACAAGGGTTCGTGGCTTTACCGTGATGAAGTCTGCAGAGAATGTGGGTTTGGAAAACACCAGCTGAGGAAGGCTTTTAGGTGGAAGCACCTGGAGCAGGTGTAGACTGATTGCGGTCATTTCTGGTTGACAGGAGTCACCTGCCCTCTGTTTTCTGGTCTGAGGGGTGGGAACACCAAGGCCAATCTACAGGACCGCTGAGCCCTCCTGCTCACCCTCAGTCTGCTGCACTGTGAGGCTGGCGTGGGGCCCAAGAGCCACCCCACCCTGCGCCATCTGCCCTCTGAGGACTCCACTGGCCGCTCCTTCCCCCACCTCTGAGGGGACATCTCCTTCCCTGAACCTTTCTGCCTGAACCCAGGCCCTCAGGGGTCCAGAAGCAGACCACACTCAGCCTCTGAGGCTCCAAAGACCCTGAGACCTGCCCTGAGCCTCCGTCTGCCTGGGGATAGCCTAAGAGTGGATGAGGACATGGGCCTGGGCTCCACTGGGCCTCATGGGGGTGCAGAACCCTTCCGCAGCCCTCACTGCTATTAAAGCTTATAACGCCTCTCCCAGGCACGAGATAAACCGCAGAGGAGGGATGCCTGGCCTCCAGCACCCTCGTCCCTGCCCCCACCCCGCACAGCCCTGGGTTCTTGCCCTTGAGCAGTTGGGCCGATGACCTCAGGTGGCAAATGTGCTTTTCCTTCACTGGATTTTAAAATAAACCAGGCTCCTCAGCAGCTCCTGCTTCCAGAATCAAAAATAAGTGTCTCTGGGGCCGAAGGTGGGGGCTGGAGTGGTGGGAGGGAAAGGGGATCACGTAGCTACCACAGACGGGGCGGGGAGGGGGAGATAGGACCGCCCAATGCACACACACTCCTGCCTTGGCTCAGGGCCCTTCCTGGGGTCCCAGTGCCCACCTGGCACAGGACTCTGGGTTTGCCTGTGGTACTGCTGCATCTGTCGGCCATGCTGGTCAGGCAAAGCCTAACATTCTCCTGGGGCTCCGGGCTATCTTTAGTGCCAGCTCAGGCTCCGGCTGCCCCAGGAACCCTCCCCAGGGGGCTCTCTTGGCCCTTCTCGGCTTTCCCAGCATCAGGCCCTTTTGAGCCCAGCCAGGAATAAAACCCATGAACCTGCCCTGGCCCTTGCCTCCGGCCTTGCCACCGTGTTCCCCCTTCAGGTAACTGCATCCCTTTGGGCATCCTCCCAGGCTGCAGCCCCCCAGCTCACCAGGCCGTCAATGCCTCCCAGAGCTCCCCAGCCCTGGCCCTGTCTCTCTGTCTCACACACACACACAGACACACACAGACACACAGTGAACTGACCCTGTGGCGTCCCGTCCCCCACACTGTCAGCAAACACTGAGCTGCCTGAAGACAATCCAAGCCCAGGAACCTAGCGTGCTGGCACCTACCTACCAGGAAGCCACTGGTGCCCGCGAGGCTGCATGTCCCCTGGGGAGCAGAATCCCAATACAGAAAGGGAACCGTGGGGGCTGCTTTTGCAAATGCAGATGTGGTTTGGGAGCCGAGCACTCTCGGGGGGGGGGGGGGGGCCAGGTCCTTTATCCCTGTCCCTAACTGCTCTCGGTCCTGTTTACTGCCACCTCTCACCCAGACACAGGCCCTGAGGACTCTGAGGGTGTTCTCCAGGCGGGGAGCTGCGGTGCGGTGGAATAATGCAGGGTCCCTGCCGCCACCTCTCTCTACCCGCAGCCCTGTCCCCTCTCCTGCTGGGCCTCCAGACTCCCAAACAGCCTCACCCAGGCCCTCTCCCGCCCCGCTCCCACCCCGCTGGCAGAGGGCTCCCGACTTTGGAGTGCGTCTTTCATCTCTGCAGGCCCGCAGGCTCCCCTAGACATTGCCCACGAGGCTGTGGTTTATTCTCAATTGGGGTGGGAGGTGCAGTGGGAACTCCAGCAGGTTGGAGTTTGAGTGCTGGCCTCGTGGTTCCACCAGTTCCCTTCCACCCAGGCCATGTCATCTGTCCCCAGGTGCCAGGCAGGAGTTCCCGGCCGTGAGGATGGAAGGGTGGCCCTGGGATGAGGCTGTGGGCCCTGCTGACTGCTCCTGGGGATGAAGGCTCTTGGGTGGGGGCAGGGAGGGCTGGGAGCTGGGGCAGAGGGCTGGGCAGGGAGGGGCACCTGAGTCACCCCCGGGCTGCCTGGAGCTTGCTCTGCAGTCATCTGGTCCTTCAGGGTGGCCGGGAGCCTGTCCTTGTAGGGAGCGATGGCCGACATTGGAGCCGTCCTGGGGGACCGGGCAGCAGCTTAAGACGGACGAGCCTGGGCAGCAGGGGCACAGGCTGCACGTTGGCGGACAGGCATGGTGAGCGTGAGTGCAGGGAGGGCGGGCGGCTGGGACCGGAGGAGAGCGGGAGTGAGCAGGAGACAGGGTGGGCCTCTGTGCTGGGGGTGGGAGACACGCCTGACAGCCGCCCTGCTGACAGACCCTCAGAACAAACCCACCCACCTCCTGGCCACCCATACAGTCAGCTTGCCCCTTGAGCACCCAGAGGCCAGCCAAGTTCAGAGGCCCGAGTCTGGGGGCTGTGTTCTTCCCAGGCCTCCTCGGGGTCACTGCCCTGCCCCCTCCCCACTGATGCTGGGAACCCAGAGCCTGCAGCTGCCCAGCCCCTCTCGCCCCGCCCCCCCCACCCAGTGCACGGCCCGCCCACCCTCCGAGTTAAATCTCACAAAACACCAGAGCATTCCCCCCACCCCAGCTGCCTAGAGGACCCTCAGGCTCCGTTCTCATTCCAGGCCAGCAGGAAGACCAAGAAGAAGAAAGGGGGGGCCCTCCGGGCCCAGAGGGCATCCTCCAATGTCTTCTCCAACTTTGAGCAGACCCAGATCCAGGAGTTCAAGGAGGTGAGCCCCTGTTCCCAGAAGGCTCGGCCTGAGGCCCCCAGAAGGCCTAGCGTAGGTGCATGAAAGGCCCTTGAGAGCTTCACTTGGAGCAGGGGGCAGCGGGTGTGAGAGGAAGGTGCAACTCGGAAGGGTGGAGCCGGGTGGCGGTGGCACCAGCACCCTGGCTTGGTTTTGCAGGCGTTCACGCTGATGGATCAGAACCGAGACAGGTTTGTCGACAAGGAGGACCTGAAGGACACCTATGTCTCCCTGGATAGGTGGTCCCGGGAGAATGCTGTCAGCCCACGGACCCTCAGCCCCCCAACACACCCTCATCCTTCCTCTCTGAGTAAAGCCTGGGTGCCCCGACCTCAAGTACAATTCTGGGGTGAGAGCTGACCCCCGTCCCTGCCGGCTGTGAGGAGGTGGGGCCAGGGCCCTCTCCCAGGAGAGGAAATCCCCCCTGGTGTACCCAGAGCTGGCAGAGGATATCCCCAGGGTGGGTCAGGATCCCCTCCCTTGTCTCCGTGTGCCAGCACTGTTGTGGGATCACCCTGGTGAATGGACAGAACAGCCCCCCCAGGGCTCACCTGCCAGTGGGGACAGCACAGGCAGTAGTGACAATAGCCACAACGGGGGAAGGACAGAGAGCCGGGCTGGGGACAGACACGGAGGGCAGGGGCTTCCCCAGGAGGTGACATTTCTGTCCCCACCCCCACTCCCGCGTCTGCCACAGGCAAAACCAACATCAAGGACGATGAGCTAGATGCCATGCTCAAGGAGGCCTTGGGGCCCATCAGCTTCACTATGTTCTTGAACCTGTTTGGGGAGAAGCTGAACGGTAAATGCCTGCAGACACCAGGTATGCGGCTGCCAGGTATGGGGGTACCAGGTGACAGCCTGCTGATGCCAGGTGTGTGAGCGCCAGGGGTGCAGACACCAGGTGAGTGTCCATGGATGCCGGATTTGTGATGGCCAGGAGTGGGGACACAAGGTGAGTGCCTGTGGCTTCCAGGTGGGTGGGCACCAGGTGTGGGGACACCAGGTGAGCCCCCTTGGGTGCCATGTGAGCAGATGCCAGGTGGAGCCGGGGCCAGGCCCCTTCTCCTCTAGCCAGGGGAACCCCTCAGGCCAATGTGTCCGTGCCTGTGTTTAGCTAGTTCCCGACACAAATCCAGAAACCCTGCTGGCATAGTGGCTAAGAGCTATGGCTGCTAGCCAAAAAGTTGGCAGTTGGAATCCACTAGGCGCTCCTTTGAAACCCTATGGGGCAGTTCTCTGTCCTGTAGGGTCTCTATGAGTCAGAATCGACCCGATGGCAACGGGTTTTTTTTTTTTTTTTTTTTTGGTTTTGACACAAATCCAGGAGTCCCTGGGTGGTGCAAATGGTTAACAAACTCAGCTGCTAACTGAAAGGTTGGAGGTTCAAGGCCACCCAGAGGCACCTTGGAAGAAAGGCCCGGTGATCTGCTTCCCAAAACTCATCCATTGCAAACCTCCTGGAGCACTGATCTACTCTGACACACGTGGGGTCGCCACGAGTAGGAGTCAGCTCCACGGCAACTGGTTTAACACAAACCCAGACATTTTACTTAAAAATCAATATTTTCAGTTCTCCTGAAAAATCTTCACACCTAGTATTTGGGGACCTACACCTCTGGGGGTCCCTGGCTGCCGCCCCAGAGGCATGTGAGCTGGGACACTCAAACTGAACTGGGCTGTTCCCCCTCCCCACTTCCTGTCTGTCCCTGGGTCCCTTGAGGCTGATGGCTGAGTTGTTCATCTCAACCGTGGAGCACTCGCCCCAATTCCAGGCCTGAGCTGGACCCCAAGGGGCGCTCAGAAGAGCCCTGTCGAGGCCCAGCGAGGTGGCCGCAGGTTGGGAGGACAGGGTCTCCCAGGTGGACAGGCGTGGACGGGGCTGCTCAGGCGGAGGGCACCGTGTGGCAAAGGCCTGGGGTCCCAGGGCCAGGGCTGTGTCTCCCTCCTCCCCTCCCCCTCCCCTGCCTGCCTGGGGTGTGGCCCAGAGCAGGACTGGCACCCTAAATGCCCAGGGCTCAAGGTATCTTTGGGGGCAGGTACAGACGCTGAGGAGACCATCCTAAACGCCTTCAAGATGCTTGACCCCGAGGGCAAAGGCAGCATCAACAAGGAGTAGTGAGTGCCGGCCGGCTGCTGGGCAGGGGTACACGGAGGCGGGAGGGAGTCCCCAGGTCAGCTCTGAGGGTCTGAGGACACCCTGCCCCAGGGAGGGGGCGCCTGGCTGCCTGCCCGCCAAGCCCAGCTCCCCCGCCTCTCACCAGCTTCAGTCCCCTCCCGGATAACTGAGAGTTAACCAGTCCTGTTCACTGAGGGTCCAGCCAGGTACTGGGGCATCGCTGTCACTATGACTAAGTTATTATATTCATTATTAATGAGTTATTACATAATAACTATTATTGTTTTATTATTATTGTATTTAACCCCTTCTGTTGTGGGCTACCTTGTGCCAGGACCCCTGGTGATGTAGCGGTTAAAGCACTCGGCTGCTAACCCAAAGGTTGGCGGTTTGAACCCACCAGCCGCTCCATGGGAGAAAGATGTGGCAATCTGCTTCTGTAAAGATTACAGCCTAGAAAACTCTATGGGGCAGTTCTACTTTGTCCTATAGGATTGCTATGAGTCAGAGTCAACTCGATGGCAAGGGGTTTGGTTTGACTTCATGCCAGGAGCCCTGGTGGTGCAGTGGTTAAGCACTCGGCTGCTAACCCAAAGGTTGGGGCTTCAAACCCACCTATCGGCTCTGCAGGAGAAAGACCTGGCAATCTGCTCCTGTAAAGACTGCAGCCTAGGAAACCCTATGGGGCTGTTCTACTCTGTCACATGGGGTCACTATGAGTCGTAATAGACTGGATGGCACCCAGCAACAGCCTTGTGCCAGGCCCGGGGGAAGGGAACATTCTGGCAAAGCACCTCTGTGTGCTCGGCATTTGCTCTCATCTACCTTAGTCTCTGCCCCATGAGACGCCCCCCACCCCCTGGGCAGAGTCCCCAGGATGATGGCACCGTGAGTGTGTGTATCGGGAAAGGACCCTTGCCCTGGTGCTACCCCCCGGGTGCCTGGGCTGTGAGCGGGACTGGCAGGGAGACGTCAGTGAGCCAGCCGCACCCTCAGGGTCTTCCCAAGAGTCCTGCCCCTAGCCCCTCTCCGTGGAGAAGCCCGAGGGGGTGAACTGCCAACGTGTGGGTCACAGGCGCGCCCCAGGCAGCCCCTCCAGTTAGCTCCGAGCTGACCCTTCTCAGAACACCTTCCCTTCCCTTCCCTTTCCTTAGCCTCAAACGTCTGCTGATGTCCCAGGCCGACAAGATGACCATGGAAGAGGTTCGGCCCCGCCGCCCCTTGGCCCATCTGCCTTCCCCTCTACCTCCCCTACGTTCCTCTTCCAAGTCCAGTGCCCGTCACGGGCTGGGGGTTCTGAGGGTCAGCTGTGGGACATGGCAGCCCCCCAGTGCAGGGCGCCCCCTCTGCCTACACACCCACTGTCAGAACAGGCCCTGGGGCGGGGAAACAGCTCAGCGGGCTCAGCGCGGCGGCCAGTGCCAGGTGCATCCTGGGCAAGTGTGGGTGCTGACAGCAGGGGTCCCCACATCCCCTGCAACCCAACCCCCTAGGCCAGCTCTGCACATTTCAAGCCCAGTGGGTGAGACTGTGGCCTCCCCAGCTCCCACCATACCTCCCTGCCACCCACCCCCACATGCCGGAAGGCCTAGTGCTGGGCGCCTGTGGCATTCAGTGACCTGTAGGTGATCAAGAAGGGGAGGGGTCTGGGCCGGGGCCAGGCCGAGGGGCCAGGCCACAGTGGGGGCTGTCTGCGCCATCCTTTCCACCCCAACCCTGCACCCCAGCCCCCGCAACGCCTCCGTCTCTTCGAAAAAGAGCCTCAGAGCCGACAGCAATTCATTGCCTGTAATTCACCCATGTCCAACCCCACTGGGGCCCTTCAGGGACCCCTCTGGTCCCACCCCCATCCCTGATGCCCCTCCACCCCACCCGGCTCATAGGTCAACCAGATGTTCCAGTTCGCCTCCATCGATGCTGCGGGCAGCTTAGACTACAAGGCAGGGAGGAGACGGAGGAATGAGGGGCCCACCCCCAGGGCCTCCCCTGGGCTGCGACCACTCAATAAACGTGGGCCCACAAACCTGCGCCTGCATTGTCTGCCTGTGGGGGGGGTCTCCTGGTGTGCGCCCCCTCGCTGCCCCCTCTGCCCTACCACCGGCCCAGGGTCTGGAGCAGGATTCTTCCAGCCAGGCCCTTGAGACCCCTGTCCACTCCAGACTCAGCCATGCGGGCACACTCGACCCCCCCCCCACCTGCCCAGCTCCCCCTCGGCCCTGCCCCCAGCCCGGCTCCCTGCATTAACCCTCCCCAGGACTGGCCGTCCTGTGTCTGGACACCAAGGTGTCCTGTGGTCCTGTCGCCCTGGAGTGCACCTGCGTCCACACTGAAGTAGCTCCTCTTGCCGCGGCCACAGCATCTGCCTTGGGCTGAGGCCATGGGGTGCACGCTGGGTGTGCCAAGTCCCCGTGCCTGTGCGGGGTGCCGGCACCCCGTCCCAGGCTCTTGGTGTGACTCAGGGCATCTCCCCAGCACAGCTCATGAGAGCTGGCCTCTCCAGGCCAGGCCTCCAGCAAGCCTTCCGTTCAAGAAAGGTCCCAGCCCACTTCTTGTCCTCAGAGGTTGTCAACACCTGGCCCTACTCCCTTCACCTGTGGACGTGATCTCGACGTCTCGGGGTCCTGGGGCCCTTCGGGGTCAGGGCTCCCCAGGGGCAGCGGGGCCAGAGCAGGGTCTGGAAACACACTCCCAACACTTGCCAGCAGAGCCGGCTGCTGATGTGGTGCTGGGGGCTCAGGGTGTGGTTGCCGAGGCGGGCTCAGGGTTGGTGTCCCCCTGGACATAGTCCTCCTGGATGGAGGGGGAGGCGCTGGCCTCGAGCTGCACGCGCCGGTACGGGGTGTGGAAGAAGATCACGAAGACACAGCTGCACACGGCACACAGGCTGGCCATCAGCAACACGGACGCTGGGGGAACACCACGCGTCACACTTGCCCCCAGGACTGACCGAGCCCGGTGACCCCGACCCATGCTGACCCCACTAACCAGGACCACAGCCACCCAGAAACAGATCCCTTCTCAGTCCCCACAGGGCTTGAGAGCCCATCACAGACTGAGCCCTGGGCTCCCAGGTTCCAGGCACAGGGTCTCTAGGACATGAGCCTGCAAAGTCCCTCTGTCTCTTGGGTCTGTCCCCACTCCTGTCTCTGTCTGTGTCTCTGATCTCTGTCCCCACCCCGTCTGTCTCTATCTCTTTATCTGTCTGATCTCTGTCCCCACCCGAATCTCTGTCTCTCTGACCCCACCCCTGTCTCTCTCTTCCTCTGCGTCTCTGATCTCTTTTTGAACACCTCACACTGGGGGTTTTTAGAGGTGGGGGTCTAAGCAAGGACTCAGGTCTGCTCCCAGGAGCCCCCAGTTCCCACAGTGCTATGCCCAGTGGTTCTGCCTGTGGCCCTCTGACTGCTTACCGCCTGCCCTGTCTTTCCACACCACGCCCCCTCCCAGGAGAGTGCATGGTGGCCAAGAGAACACGGCCAGCTAGGGCAAGTGTCCAGGGCCTGAGCCAGAGGAGGGCCGAGGGCAGAAGGGGACCTCTGTCCCCAGGCCCTGACCTCCCCGCCTCCCCTCTCTGGGGCTCAGCCTGGGCTGAGGGTCTTGGAGGCAGTGCCAGCCCCTGAGAATGGGGCTCCTGGGGTCCGAGCGTGAACTCACCCGTCCAGTCCAGTGGGGCCTCCCCATGCTGGCAGGTGGAGAAGGACGGCTCTGCACGGTGCACAGTCAGTGCGGTCAGCACCACCATAATGAGCATGCCCTCGATCTGCCTGGACACACACATGGCCCTCAGTCACTGGGCTGAGTCGCTGGACGCCACCACAGCAGAGGGGCAGGGAACAGCCATTCGGTCAGCAGGCAAGGGCAGGGACAAGTGGTCGGGCTCAGGCGAGGGGCTGGATTGCGCGACCTGGGCAGAGGGGTGGTGTGGCGAGAGGGTCTCCAGGGGCTTAGTGCATATGGGGACCCAAGGGCAGCAAGCACCACGCGGGTCACTGGAGTGGATGGTCACTTACCCCAGCACGAAGACCAGGCCCGTGGCGATGCCCTCACCCACGGGGAAGGAGCACTCTACCGCCAGCTCCATGGTGATGGGCGCAATGGACAGGCCGAAGAGCCCGAACAGGGAGCAGACGACCGCCAGCCAGATGGTCTGTCCTGGCAGCTGGGACACCTGGAGCAAGAGCAATCTCACAGAGGGCAGGGGCTGCTGGACGCACCCAACACCCCAGACCTGGCCCGGTCCTGGATGGAGCCCACCCATCCCGGCTGCGCTGGGTGTGGGGCTGGGAGGGCAGGGTGCAGGGCTCAGGGAAGCCCCCATCTCCTGGGACCAGCCAGGCAGTCAGAGGCCGGATTTAGCTGAGCTGCTGCTGCCCCATCCAGTTCTCACGCTCCCTCCTGGCCTTGGCCCAAGGTAACTTGAGCCCACAGCACTGCCCTCCTGCCTACCTGGGACCCACCTCAGCCCCCACCCTGCAGGGGTGGTCTCAGCAAGAAGGGGCTCTCACCACAGCGAAGGCCACACAGGCCAGGGAGGTCAGGCAGAAGCCGATCTTGGTGGCCTCGGTGAAGTTCTTGGTCCGGTCCACGTACAGGCCAAGACCCAGTGCCCCCAGGAACCCACACATGATAAAGAGGGCCCCACAGAGGCCTGCAAAATCCTGCAGGAGGAGAGGCCAGGGGCACCCTGTCATCAGAGGCACGGCACCTCCAGGACCCCAGAGGAAGATCAGCTTAGCACTGATCCTTAGGACATACACCGTCACCAGGGGGCCCGTGGCAGGAACACTGTGCAATGCCCACAGCCCACGAATGACACCACAGGCAGGTCACATCTGCACCATGGGCCTCCATGTGGGGTGGCATCTCCCTGTCAAGGTTCTCCACTGTATCACCCCCCACCCAGAGACTCAACAACTGCGGAGGGGAGATGGTCCTCCAGGCTCAGGGAAGGGCACGGTCACTGCAGACGCCCACATGCCCTCAGGCCTGTGCACCCTGGTAGAGGTAAGAGTGTGTATGTGGGGACCAGTGATGATGCCAGATGGCAGAAGGGTTGTGGCAAGTGCCTCCCCTCTGCAAGACCTCAATGTCCTCATCTCCAACTGTCAGAGGAGGACTTCTCCTCGGAGACCTGCCAGGGCTGGAGCCTAACAGGGAAAGATGGTTCAAAGCACCACATATAAAATCCCAGTGCCACCATCCCCTCCTCCAGTCACATCATCAGCACCACCATCTTCACCACCACCACCAATCCATCCCCATAGCTACCACCACCACCACCACCACCACCATTACCCCTGCCATCAGGACCATTACCTGGATCATCTTCTCCATTCCATCTCCATGGCTACCACCACCACCACCACCACCATTACCCCTGCCACCAGGACCATCACCTCCACCACCTCCATCCCATCTCCATGGCCACCAGGACCTCCATCTCATGCCCATGGCCACCACCACCACCACCTCTACCACTATAACCCCTGCCACCAGGACCATCACCTCCCCTACCTCTTCCATCCCATCCTGAGGGCCAGCATCACCACCACCATCTCCTCTACCACCACCCCTGCCACCAGGACCATCAACTCCTCCACCTGCTCCATGCCATCCCCATAGCCACCATCACCACCACCTCCTCCACCACCACCTGCAGACGGCATTTGGCATGTGATATCACTTTTCATACCTAGTATCTCAACAACACCCACAACAGCCAAAGGTCATCAACATTGTCCCCGTTTGAGGTATGGACACTGAGCATTTGGGGAGGTTGTGGGTGACTCCACAGGGGTGGATGGCAGAGCCTCTGAGCCCCTCTCCATGCACGGGCAGCCCTAATGTTGCGGGGGGGGGCAGACACTCACATTGTAGTAGCCCTTCACACAGAGAATCTGCTCCAGGAGGGCGGTGAAGCTGGAGAAGATCCCGATGCTGGCCCCAAAGCACAGCGCCAAGATGATGTAAGCCTTGTTCCGCATCAGCTGGAGAAGAAGGGGCTGCTCAGCCTTGGAACCACCAATGGGGACGCCCACCCAACACACTCAGGGAGTCAGTGTCCTGAGGGACAACTTGTGGGCTCTCACTCATGCTGGTGTCAGGACAAGCAACCATGCAATCCACAGGGGTTCTGACCAGGAGCTTTCCTGACCCCCTTGCCTTCCTTGGCTCCTCCTCCCTTTCACAGACACCAGCACCCCCTACCCTACCCAGGGCAAATCCACCTCCACCCCCAGGAGCACTGACCAGCTTCAGCCCATCAAGGAACTTCACCGAGGTGGAGCTGGCAGCTGCAGCCGAGGGAGGGGTGGGCGGCACGTTCTCCCAGAGGCACGCAGTGGCCAGCAGGCAGGCGACGCCAGCAGGGATCACATAGACACCAAGCTTCAGGAGGGTATGCATATTTGAACACGTATGCATGCATGTGCACACACACTTTTGCACACAAGTATGGATGCACGTGGGTACAAAAGCACATGCAAACACCCATGCACACTCACACGTAGTCACCTTGAAGCCCCCGCCCTGGGTTTCTGTGGTGGCGCACTCCTCCATCCCCTCCTTCCTCCCTGGCCGCGCCTGCTCTGGACCTTCGAACTGTGGGTCTCCAACCAACTGGAAGCTCAGGGCTGGTTACAGACTCGGCTTTCTCCACCTCTGTTCTCCATGTAGGTGCTTCCATTTGGAGCCATGGCTTTCAAAATATCTCACAAGGATGACGCCCACACTTTAGCCTGACCTTCTCCAGAGCTCCAACTCACCCACCTAACAGTCTGGTGCAATGAGTTCTTTTATGTGACCTTTTGCTTTGGTTCTTTAGAAAAACAGCTTGGGAGATTTTGCCCCTAAGCCCTGAGGAGTTACCTTTGCCCTAGTTCTTGGGAGAAGCAACTGGGAAGGAGGGGGACCTCCTTGGTTGCTTTCTACCCCAAAGAGTTGTTACTTTTGCCCAAGGGAGGAGCTGGTCTCTGCTGGCAGAAAATGTTACTTTTGAATAAGACCTGAATTGACTGACATCTCATGGGTAATTGAGGATTGGCTGAACTCTGGTCTGGTGAGGGAGGTCCCACCTTGTAACTGAGGATCGGGATATATAAATGGCTGGATGCAGAGAGTTTCTAGGCCTTCTGGTTGAGAGAGAGAGTGGCGGAGAAGCAGAGTGGTCCTGCAGCTGCTACACTGGCTATGAGCTGGGCCAGTTAGCAGCAGAGAGGCCTGACAGTAGAGACGCCTCACGGCAGAGAGCGGCTGAGAGATCTGAGCAAGCTGCTACTCTGGCTGTGAGCAGGACCAGTTAGCAGCAGAGAGGCTGATGGTGGAGAGCCAGTGGCGGAGAAGCCTGATGGCAGACAGCAGCTAAGAGAGCTGAGCAAGCTGCTACTCTGGCTGTGGGCTGGGCTGGTGGTGATGGAGAGGCCGATGGCAGAGCACCTGGCGGCAGAGAGGCCCAGTGGCAGGCTCCTAGCTAGGAGGGCAGCAGCTAAGAGAGCTGAGTGAGCTGCTACCCTGGCTATGAGCTGAGCCAGTTAGCAGCAGAGAGGCTGATGGCAGGGAGGCCTGCATGGCAGAGAAGCTGCACTCGCTGATCACTGGAGGAGGGCAGTGGCACTGGCTGAGAACCGTCTTAGAGCTGCTCCAGTGGAGAGCTTATCTGCTCCTTGAGCCTTTTTGCTACGAGAGCTGTCCTGTCTCAGGGCCTTGGCTTCTGCTGCTCCCTCTTCTTAGACACCCCCTCAGAGCTCCCGGCCCCTGCTCTCAGCACAAATGTCTCCTCCTCTCTGACCCTGGTCACCAGTGCCCTCCCCTGACTGCCTCTCACCAGTGGCCTCGGGTCCCCAGTGGAATGTAATCACCTGGCATCCCAGCCCCTAGAACGGTGCCTGACACAGCACCAACACTTGCACAGACATAGAGGGTCCCATGCACATCATGTCACCCACCCCGGTGTCTGGTGTGTGCATGGATGCGCAAGTGCACGCTCACATGGACATGTGTGGGTGCACGAGTGCACACCCACTGACACACATCACACACTCGTGACCTCACTCACCATCAAGGGGATGTCATCCTCCTCCTGGACCAGAGCAGGCGACAGCACATTGGCCAGCAGAATGCCCAGGGGGTTTGCTGGATGGACAGAAGGATGGACAGAGAAATGTCAGGTCTGCCTGTTTCCTGCAGGACCTTCCCAGCTCTGGTGCCACCACCCCCTACCGGAAAGCACGGGGAGTATGGGGCCTTAGGCGCCAGGACCATGGCAGCAAAGCCAGAGGAGGCAGAGGAGCCCGAGGGAGGGGCTTGGAGGTGGCCCCCGCCCCCGCCTGTACTCACACATGGTGGCGATCATGTTGGCTGTGGCTCGCTGGTGCTCAGGGAACCACACGGCAGCCAGCTTAGCCGGAGAGAAGACAACCAAGGTCTGGGCCAGGGCACAGAGACTCTGCCCAGCCATAAGGAAGGCAAACGGAGTCCGGAATGAAAGATCCATGCAGGGCAAAGCGCGGAACACGCTCCCAAGGAAGTTCAGCCACGCACCCAGGACGGTCTGCAGGGACAGGACAGGAGCGCTGCTCAGGCCACCCTGCCTTGGCTGCCCCTCCTCACAGATCCATGGGCTCCTCCCTCCCTCCTGGGCGTTTACTTCCAGGACAGACAGAGTGCTCTGGCCATGGGCATGGCTGGGAAGCCAGGCCTGGGCAGTGTCCACATCATCGGAGCACTATCCCTTCCCTGGGACCATCAACGGCCCCTCCTGGTCTCCATGGAGGATGGGTAGACAGGGGAGTGGAGGGAGGGCGGTGGGGAGGCAGGGTGGATGGTGTGCCATTGACCCCACCAAGGCACCGGGGTGAAGTGTTTGGGAGGAGGGCAAAACCCAACCCCCTTCGCCCTTTGTTCCTCCACAGCCGAGGGGGTTGGGGGGAGAGGTCATAGGCTGGAAATGCGCAGTCAGCTGAGGGTTGATGGGGCAGCACCCCATTCACCTCAGACCCTCCACCTTTCCCCACCAACCCCAATGTCCTGCTTCTCCACCCCCTACTGTACTGAAAGTCAGCCCCCTGCCTGCCAGCTCATAGGGTCTTCCCCCTCTTCAGAGAACGGAGCCTCTTCTCCCCCCTAAGCCTTCCCCAACCTGCTCTGAGAATCCCCCTCATCTTCAGCCTCCCCCTCCCTACTGGCGCGTCCCCTTCCCCCTGAAGGCACACCCCAGATTCTCAGTCTTTAGACCCTTCCCCAGTCACGCTCCTCTGGGGCCCACCCCTCAGGTCCCTTCCTCCTCACAAGCTCCTGAGACATTTCTGCCATCTGCTGCGCTGTGGCCCGTGCAGGTGACCGAGCACGCTCCTCCCGGCCCCCTCGCTTCTCTCTCGACGCTGCCCTGACAGGGTGGGCTGAGGTCCTGAGGGTCTCCGCCCACACATTGGCCCCCAGTACTCAGGCCCTGCTGCCCAGCTCTCCCAGCGGTCAGTTCCTAGGTCTCTCTTTCTTCTTCCTCTGATAGCTTCCCTCCCTCATGGACCTCACTCCACCCCTTAAGTGCTGGGGTTCTCGGGGCATCCTTGGCGTTCCTTCTTCCGCAGTCCTGGGAGGTCTCGCCTCCACCCACGGCCGAGGCTGCAGATGCAGCCCTCGCTTCCCCCCACATCCGACCTCCAGGCAGAACCACCAGCGGTGGACACCAGTCGGCAGGTGTGGGCTCCCAGCCTTGCCCAGGCTCTGCCAGGCGTCACCCAGATGCCACGTGCCACCCTTTACAACTCCCTAAAGCAGCCTCCTCTTACCACGTGGTGCCGAGCAGAAACGGGGCCCAAAAAACTTCTTCAAGGGGCTCCAGACCCTGAACATCAGCCCTGTGCCTTTCTGAAGACCCCCCCACCCTAGATTCCCTCCACCTGCAGGTGTCATCCTGCCCTGCCCCCACCCCCTCCAGATATTTCTCCTCCCCTCTGTGCCATACACCCCAACATTTCTCACCTCAGATCTACACCTGCCCAGCACCCTGACCTAACCTGGCCCTGCACCCCACATGCAGACACCCTGACTTCCCACTGCCCCAACCGTGCTGTGATCCTGCTGGGGAGCTGCCCATCTGGAGGGCGGGGTGGGGGAGAGGCTGGGCTTCGCAGACCCCCAGTCGGGGGAGGTGATGACAGCTCCAGTGCTCCAGTGAGGCAGACCCCACCCATCCCAGATCCGGCCTCGTTGTGGTGTCCGAGACTCACCGCGACACGGAGCCCAACCGAATCCAGAACCCAGATGGCCGCCACACCGAACGGGATGGATACCACCAAGTAGACCAGCGTAAGCCAGTTGATCTGCTTGATGGACAGGGAGAAGCGCTTGGCGACAGTGTCGGCTACAGGCGCGAAGCTGAGCCACAGCTGTGGGGACACAAGGCGGTGGGGTCAGCCTGGGCAGAGGGCCGCAGACACTGTCCCCTGGGCTCTGTGGGGCACAGGGCAGCGGTCAGATGGTGTGCCCATGATGGACATCACAGCTGTCCCTGGAGTGGCCCTGGGGTCCTCGCATGAACCCCGAGGTCCTGTGGCCGGCAAGCCCTGCCCAGGGACTGGACTTAATCCTTCAAGGAGGTGACATGTCCACCTTGTCCAGTGGGAGTAGACAGGAAGAGACAGACCATACAGAAGCAAGCACACAGGGAAGACAGATGCCCCATGAAGATTGCCAAGGAACTGAGCAACTCCAGGGCGACGGAAGCTGCAAAGGGATGAGGAGCTCATGCCCCGAATTCAGACTTCCAGCCCCCTGAACTGTGAGAAAATACATGTCTGTTCTTTAAAGCCACCCGCTTGTGGTATGTCTGTTACAGCAGCACTAGGGAGCTAAGACAGCAGAGATGAAGGAGCCGACCCAGACCCAGCCGGGAGGGAGGCGTCTGGCGCTGGGCTGCGACCCAGGAGGGTGGAAGAGGGAACAGGCACGGTGTCCACGCTGGTTGCCTCCCGATCATGTAGCTCTGCTGAGCAGGGTGCCAGCAGAGGAACTTGTTGGAGAGAGCGCCAGGCCTGCTCGGGCCGTGGAGACTTAATGCCTATGGACAGATGTCCAGAGGACGGGAGTGTGAGAAGGACTGTGGGGTAGTACGGCCTGGGAGAGTCATGCAGGGGCCAAGCAGGGGCCCAGGAAGGAGTCAGAGGGGCTCCTCGGGGCAGGGGAGACATGGGGCATCAAGGCAGGGGCCAGAGGGACTTTTCACCAGGGGACGGGGGATACACTAGGCAGCTCCACCTGTCTGCAAACTTGGTGACTGGGCCTGAGGTAGAAACATCCAATTTTGGGCGGGCCCTGCCCAAGCCAGCCCCACCCTGCCCTCCAGGAGACCCTGTGCTTTTGGGCAAGTGAGACCCACCGAGGTGACACCCCCCCCCAACATGCATCATCAAGAGTTGAAACCCACAGAAGTGGCCAGTGGGACAGTGCAGCTGGGTCAGAGGGGAAGGCTTCCTGGAGGAGGTGGCATGACTCATCCCTGAAGGTTGGGTGGGTGGAGGAGAGAAGTGGAGTGCCGAGGCTTATTACAGGAGGGAAGGAGGGAGGCCACACAGAGACCACAAATGAGTGAGTGTCACAAATCAAAGCCCATGAAGAACCCGGCTGTGTGCCTGGAGAAGAGGCCACCCAGGCCCGCAGGGACTCAGGATGCTTGCCCAAGGCCACACCCTGGCAGAGGCGGCAAAGTCTAGCTTCCTGACCCACTCAGAGTGTTGGCCGCAGACCCCAGGCCCTCATGTGACACGAGCTGGGGAAACAGCTGCCTCTTCTTCCTTCTTTTCTCACAACAGAGCAGGGACACATCTCCAGGCCGAGGGGCGCCCTCAAGTAGGCCCGCTGCTTCCTGCCCAGCCAACCAGTGGAGGGGGAACATGGCTTCTTAAACTGCCCCCTCTCCCGGCCGGACTGGGCAAAGAGGGGCTAGGCAAGGTGGGGACGGGGCCCTGATTTGCCTGATTCATGCTTCGTGCAAGAACGTCCTTCATCTGCTCCCAGCTCTGCCAGGCGCCAGTTTAGAGGACCCCAAGCTCACCCTTCGTGCCCCTTTGGACGTGCTGGTGGCTCTCCTGGAATGCTGGGCTCTCCTGGGCTGCAGACTGTCTGCCGGGACCCAGACCTCACTCCCAGCACTGCCCCATCCTGTCCCTCACACTGCTGCTCTCCAAATCTGGGAGCCCTGGGCACTTGGGGCTGTAGACGGAGGAGCTAGGGGCTTGCGGTGGAGCTTGTTGTGAGCTGTTGTTGAGTCGGCCCTGACTCATGGCTACCCATGTACAATGGAACGAAACGTTGCCTGGCCCTGCACCATCCTCATGATTGGCTGTGGATCAGACTGTTGTAATCCATTGGGTTTTCATTGACTGATTTTTTGGAAGGAGATCACCAGGCCTTTCTTCCTAGTTTGTCCTAGTCTGCCTTAGTCTAGAAGCTCCACTGAAAGCTGTTCAGCATTATAGCAACACGAAAGCCTCCACTGACAGACAGGTGGCAGCTGTGCATGAGGTGCATGGGCTGGGACTCAAACTCGGGTCTCCCACATGGAAGGAGAGAATTCTACCACTGGACCACCACTGTCTCACCAGGAAAAATACAATTTTCACTGCTCATTAGGGTGACCAGGGCAGGAATTGTGACAATTCTTGGTTGTCAGGGTGAAGTTTTGGTTTGTTCCACAATGATTTGTGGATTAAAAAAAAAAAAAAGAAACTTGCACAGTGGATGCACTTCAGTGGCCAAGGACCTTCCGGAGGCCCCAGCTCCCACTGACTGTGACAACCGCTGCAGGAACGGGGGGCTGAGGGCAACCTCTGCTCCAGGGCAGTCCTGCAGCCTCAGACCACTCCACCCAAAGCCAGTTATGCTAGGCTGCTGGCGCAGGTGGCCTGGGAGCCAGACCACAGCGAGGAAGTCACGGCTGGTCCAAGCGGCCACAGGGGTAGTTTCTGGATCACTGCATAGCAGCCGTCAGGCCCTGCGGTGAGGCACCTGAACCCAGGCCCGCACAGAGAGGGCCCCCAGAAACCAGCCCGCAGCTGCTCCTGTTGAGTCAAGAGCGAGCTTCCAGAGCCCAGCGACAGTCTCAGGCTCTGTCCCATGCCTGTCCTGCATGATCCCTGGTCGCTGGCCTGCCTTCTCTGACTGTCCAGCAGAGGTCCAGCACCTCTGTGAGTTGTAGGTCCTGCCGCCAATTTCAGCTTTTCATGATACAGCTGCCCCATGCTGTCCGCCCAGTTCCCGAGGTCTCTGCAAGGTGAATAATTAATTGCACAGCCCCTTCCTTCATGCACGGAGGTGGCAGCAGCAGGGACGGAGGGAGACTCAGGAGTGACCTCGGGCTGGGAGGACGGCCAGTCCCCATCACATCTGGTGAGCAGGAGGCCACCTTGGAGGTCAGTGGGCGCCGAGCAGCCACCCAAGTGCACGTGGATGCTTGTCCAAGGTGCATGCGCTGCCTGGCTGGGGGCGGGGGGGTCACAAAGATCCGCCAAGGAGGCCCCAGTGGAAGGCAGTGGGCAGTTGGGATGCAGCTTGGACAAGTGGACAGAGTTGGAGACCACAGGGGGTCGTGGGGTGCCAATTCCTGAGGGGTCCAGGCACCCTTTTTAGTCACACGGCCTTTAGGCCAACAACGCGTATTGAGTATCTCCTGATCCAGGCACCATATGAATAAGGGGCCCAGACACAGATGCCCAGTGTGTGAAGGGGGGCAGGGCTAAGCCTCTCCCCTCCCCCTCCACAACACTCCCGCTTCTGGTTCATGAACAGGCACTGCCTACCCATGCCTGGCTCTGGAAGAGGACTTGAAGTTGGCCTTGGCCCCTTTCCCACTTGGCTCCAAACAGCCCATGGACAACACTGTTCTCTCCTCCCAGAACACGTCCCCATGCCCCCATGCGTCCCCTGCCCTGTCACTACCCCCAGGCCTCATGGGCTCACACAGCCCTTCCCCCAGCCTCCCTCTTCCCCTCCCCCAATCACTGTCCCCACTGTGGCCGAGACCATCACGCTCAGAATAAAATCCTTTCTCCCTCTGGGGTCCCCAAAGGCCCCTGGTCTACCTCTCAGCCCCTCTCCCCTCCCCCACCCTGCTCTGGCCTCCCCACCCGGCTTCCAGTTCCTTATACAGCCTCTTTCAACTTGATTTCCCGTGAAAAAGATCAGTGCGGCAGCTGTGTGGGGAAGACATACACCACAGAGCCAGTGAGAGCAGCCAGTCACCTGGCAGGCTCCAGGGGTGGCCGGGACCCTGGAGGTGGACTGGGTGACAGAGACAGCCAGCCTGTGGCCAGAGAGAGGGATGGGAGTGAGTCGGGGGGGGATTGGGGGGGCCTAAGACTCTGGTAATCAGCCTTCCCGGTTCTCACGGGCTGACGCACTTGGTCCAGGAGACCCTGCTGTTCTGCTGTTAGGATGGAGGACAGCCCCTGCCCCAGCTCAGTGCAGTCCCAGGAGTAGCTCTGCAGGACCCCAGCTGGGGGCTATGGAAACACGGGGGTGGGGGGGTGAGTAACTCATCCTGTGAGGGCCCTGCGTCAGAACCCCAGGGAACGGTGTCCCGGCACAGGTGAGCCAAAGAGAGGGTACACCTGCCCTACAGGGGCCCATGGCCTATTGGGTGGGAGCTGAGATGCGGGGGCGGGGCTGGCGAGGGAGGGCAGCCGCCAGATGATGAATTGCTAGTCCAAAAGGCAGGGCCGCTGGAGGACCTCCTTCCCCCGCTGTAAACAGTGACACCACCCCCAGCCCCCAGGGCCCTGCTGCAGGAATGCGATCCCCGGGAACCACTCTAGGTTACAGGCCTGGGGGCCAGCCAGGCCACCGCCGCTGCCAGCCACCGTCAGGGACAGGGCGCTGTCCGCCCCGACGCCTCCCACTCGCTTGTCCCAGGCCACAGCCCGGCTCCGCGGCGCGCGGGCGCCGGGAAGGAAGTTTGGTGTCGGGCGGGGCGGCGGGCGCTTTGGCTGCAGGAAAATGAAACCCAGGCCGGTCCCGGGGTGCAGTCCCGGTCCCCGCAGCCCCCGAGCCCGGACCAGACGGCGTCCTGGGCTCGGGCGCACCGAGAGTGTGCGGGGCAGACGGAGGTGGGAGCTGGGTCGGCGGGGGCCCGGGGCACCCTCGGCTCGACCCCGGCACCCCGCCCGCCCGCACGCCCCCGGACCCCTACGCTCGGGACCCTCGCCCTGGACCCCGCGGCCCTACCGTGGCATTGGAGCAGCTGAGCAGGCTGAGCACCAGCAGGAAGACCCAGCGGCGCGCGTAGACGCGGTAGCCCCGCAGCGCGCTCAGGCTCTGGGCCGGGGTGGCCCCCGGCCGATCCCCCGCCGTTCCCGGCCCGTCCCCCGTCGTCCCTGCCATCGGTCCCCGCCCCAAGCCAGCCACGCCGGCTTAAAGATCGAGGCGCATGTGGGGCGGGGCTCAGGGGAGCCTCGGGCAGGGCGGGGCGCTGCGGTGTCAGTCCGCCCCGAAGACCGGGGTGAGGTCGGCCTGACCAGCCTTAGGGTGGGTAGGAGGGGAATCTGGCTGCCGGGGCCACGTGGTCCCAGATGGGTAGAGGTCAAGTCGGTGAAATCAGACCCTCCTCCCTCAGCCTCAGGTGTGTGGGGGGGGGGGGGCGGCGGGTGTCAGGATGTAAGTTCCTGTCACAAACACAGACCCCACACACAAGCACGTCCCCCTACCCCTGCCGCAGGCGCCCAGGCCTGCCGGCCTCTATGGGTCCCACCGTGGGCATGCTCATGTGATGGAGCAGGAGAGGGGGCCAGCCTCTCTGGGGACCTCACAGTGGGCACGTCGACTCACTGGAGGCAGGAGAGGGGCCAGCACTTTGCCTTCTAGAAATTCAGTCTTGAGGTCACTGTGCTCTAGTCAGCATTTCCTGAAAGGCTGTGGAAATGTCCACCCCCACCCCCCCAACCCACACCTCCAGGCTGGACAGCAGTTCCCAAACTCCAATCAGGTCACTGGGAGCGGCCAGAGGCCAGCCTGGAAGAGGAGGCTGGAGTCAGTTGGCCAAGATCCTTGAATTCCAGACCAGCCCTGACCTGCCCACCAAGGGAAGTGAGAATTAGGGGACAGGGTGCTCTGGGAGCAGAAGTGGTGCTGGCAGCAGAGGAGGAAGAAGGTGAGGGAGGGGGAGGAGGTCGGAGCAGCTGCCTCAGGCCACAGGAGGCAGGTCAAGGGCAGCTCCCTCCCTGGCCTCTTGTAGGGCTGTTATCTGAGGAAATAGCTGGGCGGCGCAGAGGAGGAGTTTGTTTGGGATGGAGACACCTGTTTGTTTAGGAGGAAGAGACCTGTGTTTGTTTAGGGTGGAGTTGTTGTTAGGTGCTGTCAAGTTGATTCAACTCACAGTGACCCGCGCACAACAGAAGGAAATGTTACCAGATCATCCTCAAGACAGTCAGTATGTCTGAGCTCATTGCTGCAGCCACTGTGTGTCAGTCCATTTCATTGAGGGACTTCCTCTTCTTCGAAGACCCTCTACCAAGCATGATGTCCTTCTCCAGGAACTGGTCCCTCCTGATAACATGTCCAAAGCAAGCGAGATGAAGTCTCACCATCCTGGCTTCTAAGGGACATTCTGGCTGTCCTTCTTCCAATACAGATTTGTTCGTTCTTCTGGCTGTCCACGGTATATTCAATATTCTTCGCCAACACCACAATTCAAATCGTCTACTCTTTTTCGATCTTCCTTTTTCATCATCCAGCTTGGGAAGCATAAGAGGTAATTGAAAAGAAACACCATGGTTTGGGTCAGTGCAACTTAGTCATTGAAGTGACATCTTTGCTTTTTGAGATTTTAAAGAAATCTCCAAAGGAGGGTGAGACCTGTGAGCTGGAAAGCAGGATGGACAGAGGTCTGGGTTTGGGCTCTCTTCCGAAGGGGCAGCCAGGGTGTGAGCAGGGGAGGGGGAGACCTAGTCAGAAGCGAGTGGTATCCCTTCCATGCGAGCAAGCCCTCTTGTCCCTCAAATGCATGCTACTGTCTAAAGCGTCTCAGAGGTGTTCATGCTTTTGTCTTAACCGTCCATCCACTTGGAGGGGCCCCATCCTTCCTCCACCACTGTCTCAACAAGCTGATCGTGAGGTTCCAGGCTTTACCATGGGTTTTTACTTGGGAGGGTGGACAGAGTGGTAATGGGGCCTCTGATGGAGCTGCCACTTTGGGACTGTTTTGTGGAGGCCTGTCAAGTAACAAAGAGGTCCCTGGCGGTGCAAATGGTTTATACTTGACTACTAACCTAAAGGTTGCTGGTTCAAACCCACCCAGTGGTGTCCTGGAGGAAAGGCCTGGCCAGCTGCTTCCATAAAGACTACAGCTAAGAAAACCCTATGGAGCAGTTCTGCCCCGTAACACCTGGGGTTGCCGTGAGTCAGAATTGACTTGATGGCAGTAAAACAAAACAAAAAAAAAAAACGGTTGCCAGCAAGTTGGTTCCAACTGATAGCGACCCTGGAGGACGGAGTAGAACTGCTCTGTAGGGTTTCCAGGGAGTGGCTGGTGGATTGGCGCTGCTGACCTTTTGGTTAGCAGCCGAGCTCTTAACCACTGTGCCACCAGGTTTGGTTTTTTTTTTTTTGGTTTTGGGTTTTTGGTCCAGTAACAAAGAGAAAACAGGGCTCTCTGTTTCTGGAGGGGCCCCTGTCGAGATTCACTGAGATCTCAGTGGACCCTGCAGTCCTCCCCTTGCCCCCACCCCACCCCATTCACAGGCATATCCCATCTCATGCAGGAGGGCCTAGGCCTGCTCCCAAACGCCTTCACTGCCTGCATGGCCTGGGGCTTCCACTGCCTGCCTTGACTTTAGCCCCGAGCTTCCACATCCCCTGGAGGGAACTTGGCTTGGATTGGATTATGCTTATCACCAGCCTCAGGACCAGGGGCAGCATCTCTGAGCTCAGCTCAGTGACTCCAGGGGCTACCTCCTTCATCTGCAAATTTCTGCTGAGCACCTGCCTACTGTGTGCCAGGGGCTAGGCTGGGGGCCCTGAACCACACAGACAAGGCCCTTAGGCTACTATTTGATGGCCTTGGAGCTAGAATGAGGAGAAATGACAAGGGAGATTCAGCAAACAGACCAGAACGCAGCAGGCTGGAGGGCATGAAGCTCACCCTGAAGCTCACCCACCTCCAGCATCATCAGTTCTGATGCCCACTGGCCATGTCACCTCCTCTCCCTCCTCATGGGATCGGTTTCCCTCTCCCTCAGTCAGCTCCCATCCTCCCAGAGGGTCTGTTCCTCAAGCCAGTCTGCTCACTGCCTTGGCCACTGGACTCCCATTCAGTCAACAGACATGCATCAAGTTGGTGTGCAGAGGCCAGGCGGGTGTGCAGAGGCCAGGCGGGTGTGCAGAGGCCAGGCGGGTGTGCAGAGGCCAGGCACGTGTGCAGAGGCCATATGAGTGGGCAGAGGCCAGGCAGGTGTGCAGAAGCCGGACAGGTGTGCAGAGGCCATATGAGTAGGCAGAGGCCAGGCAGGTGTACAGAGGCCAGACGGGTGTGCAGAGGCCATACGAGTGTGCAGAGGCCGGGCAGCAATGTGCCGGGTTGGGGCCCAGTAGGCAAAGGTCACTGCCCCGGGGTGGACACCCCCAGGGATCACAGTATAAGCTCGTGAGCCAGGCCAGTCCCTGGCCCTTCCTGTGTAGCCAACCCAGTCAGCCCTCACAGCCACTCTGGAGAGAGGCTGATCATTATCCCCATTTTACAGACGAGGAAACTGAGGCTGAGTAACTTGCCCAAAGCTCACCCTGGGGCTGGGATCTGGCAGATTACAACCAAGGGAACTGCTGCCCAGCCTCTGCCCACTTATACGGCCTCTGCACACCTGTCTGGCATCTGCACACCTGCCTGGCCTCTGCCCATCTGCCTGGCCTCTGCACACCTGCCTGGCCACTGCATACCTGCCTGGCCACTGCACACCTGCCCGGCTTCTGCATACGTGCCTGGCCTCTGCACATCCGCCCAGCCTCTGCCCGTCTGCCTGGCCTCTGCACACCTGCCCAGCCTCTGCTCATCTGCCTATCCTCTGCACACCTGTCTCACCTCTGCACACTTGCATGGCCTCTGCACACTTGTCTGGCCTCTGCACACCTGCCTGGCCTCTGCATACCTGCCTGGCCTCTGCACACGTGCCCGGCCTCTGCCCATCTGCCTGGCCTCTGCACACCTGCCCGGCCTCTGCTCATCTGCCTATCCTCTGCACACCTGTCTCACCTCTGCACACTTGCATGGCCCCTGCACACCTGCCTGACCTCTGCACACTTGCACAACTGGCCTGTCAGGGTCACTCCACAGGGCCTGGCCATCCTGCTATGTTCCTACATGGCCAACCCCTTGCTCACCTGCCCTACTTGACCGTTCCCCCTCTCTTCAGCCCTCTGATCGTTCCCCTCCTGCCATCTCGACATGAACCCGCCTGGCCTGCCACTGCACGTGCCCCCGCCTGATCCTCCTGAACTCCCACCCACCTTCCAGTCGCGGTGTATCCCTCCTCCTGTGCCCACATCCTGTCCTTTTCCTTCTCCTGGGATCTTCTCAGGGCTACAGTGCAGCCACAGTGGCATCAGCCAGGTTCCGTGCGCCTATCCCAGAGGCATCGTTTCTGGGGCACCGGATGGGGCCATGAATCTGTATTGGTGGACAGCTTATGAGCTGGAGGCAGAGCCAGGCTTGACCATCCTCCCCTGGCCAGTGCAGTCTGACTTCAGACAGCTCCACCCCACAGTTCCACCAACAGTCCCCTTCCCGAGGTCACCTGGGATCAGATGGGCTAACTAAATGGACGCGAGGCTAGGCTTCCGATCTTGTTCCTCCTCCCCCCTCCCTGCATGGGGCCCCTCCCCATTCCCCAGGATGCTATGTGGAGTAGGTGAGTTCAGCAAGGTTGCAGGATACAAGATCAACAAACACCAGCCAATTGTATTTCCATATACTAACAATGAACGTGTGGCAACCTAAATAAAAAGCACAATCCCATTTACAATCACACTAAAGAAAAGGAAGTACTTACATATAAGCGTAACAAATTGTGTACAGGACAGCATGCTAACAATTATACAACACCAGTGAAAGAAATCAACCCAAAACCTGACTCACAGTGACTCTATGGGACAGAAGAGAACTGCCCTGTGGGGTTTCCAAGGCTGTAAATCTTCACAGGAGCAGACTGTCACATCTTTCTCCTGTGGAGCGGCTGGTGGGTTTGAACCGCTGACCAGTGTTCCAAAGAAATCAAAGAGGACCTAAGTAAATGGAGACACTACATAGTTAAAGACGTGAATCATCCCCGAATTGATCTATAGGTTTAGTGCAATTCCTATCAAAAGGTTTTTGTAGACACAGACAGGGAGAAAATATTTACAAACCATATATCCAACAGAGGAATATCTAAAGAGCCCTCAAAACTGTCTGGTAAAAAAAACAAACAATCCAATTAGAAAACGGGCAAAAGACCTGAGGGGACATTTCACTGAAGAGGGTATGCAGACGGAAAATAATAATGAATTTTAATGAAATGCAACATAATTAGCCTTTAAGAAAATGCATATTAAAACCACAGTGAGATCGCTACATAGCTATTAGAATAGCTAAAAAAAAAAAAAGGTGACAACATCAAATAGTGGCAAGGGTGTCGGGGAACAGACCTCTGCCTCCCAGGAATCAGCTTCAGGCTGATGCTGAGGCTGATGATTCTGTCTCCTCCCCCTGAGTTCTGACACCGCCATTTTACAGAATCCTAACCTCTATACCGTGGATATAATCCTGTCTGAAAATAAGGGTTTCTTTGTCGTGTTAATGAGGCCATATCAGTGTAGGATGTATCCTAAGTCTAATCACCTCTGAGTCATAAAAAGAGCAGATTAGACACAGAAGCAAGCACAAGTAGGGGAATAGGGGGAGGGGAGACAGATGTCACTTGAAGATTGCCAAGAAAACGAGGCACACTGAGCCTACAGAAGCTGAGACAGGGGTCTTTCCCCAGAGCCGACAGACAGAGAGCCTTCCCCTAGAGCCAGTGCCCTGAATTCAGACTTCTAGCCTCCTGAACTGGGAGGAAATAAATTCCCACTTATGGTATTTCTGTTACAGCAGCGCTAGGTAACTAATACAGTGTCTAAGTTGTTTGAATTTTGGATCCAGGTATGACACCATCCACAGGAGTTTTATCTGTACACGCTTAGGACAGTTATATTATTCGGATGTCCTTGGTGTACACTGGGGATCTACACACAAAAACCATACATGGTTTTGCTTTTGAAAATGATCCTTAAAACCAAAGAAGACACAAGGGAAAGATTAGTCTGAAGGATTAATGGACCACAACTGCCGCAACCTCCACCAGACTGAGCCCAGAACAACTAGATGGTGCCCAGCTACCACCTTCGACTGCTCTGGCAGGGATCAGAATAGACTGTCCTGGACAGAGCGGGAGAAAAATGTAGAACAAAATTCAAATTCACAAAAAAAAAAAAA
>NW_004444047.1:7203182-7258910 GCF_000243295.1 Trichechus manatus latirostris | reverse complement strand
GGTGTGCAGAGGCCAGGCGGGTGTGCAGAGGCCAGGCGGGTGTGCAGAGGCCAGGCACGTGTGCAGAGGCCATATGAGTGGGCAGAGGCCAGGCAGGTGTGCAGAAGCCGGACAGGTGTGCAGAGGCCATATGAGTAGGCAGAGGCCAGGCAGGTGTACAGAGGCCAGACGGGTGTGCAGAGGCCATACGAGTGTGCAGAGGCCGGGCAGCAATGTGCCGGGTTGGGGCCCAGTAGGCAAAGGTCACTGCCCCGGGGTGGACACCCCCAGGGATCACAGTATAAGCTCGTGAGCCAGGCCAGTCCCTGGCCCTTCCTGTGTAGCCAACCCAGTCAGCCCTCACAGCCACTCTGGAGAGAGGCTGATCATTATCCCCATTTTACAGACGAGGAAACTGAGGCTGAGTAACTTGCCCAAAGCTCACCCTGGGGCTGGGATCTGGCAGATTACAACCAAGGGAACTGCTGCCCAGCCTCTGCCCACTTATACGGCCTCTGCACACCTGTCTGGCATCTGCACACCTGCCTGGCCTCTGCCCATCTGCCTGGCCTCTGCACACCTGCCTGGCCACTGCATACCTGCCTGGCCACTGCACACCTGCCCGGCTTCTGCATACGTGCCTGGCCTCTGCACATCCGCCCAGCCTCTGCCCGTCTGCCTGGCCTCTGCACACCTGCCCAGCCTCTGCTCATCTGCCTATCCTCTGCACACCTGTCTCACCTCTGCACACTTGCATGGCCTCTGCACACTTGTCTGGCCTCTGCACACCTGCCTGGCCTCTGCATACCTGCCTGGCCTCTGCACACGTGCCCGGCCTCTGCCCATCTGCCTGGCCTCTGCACACCTGCCCGGCCTCTGCTCATCTGCCTATCCTCTGCACACCTGTCTCACCTCTGCACACTTGCATGGCCCCTGCACACCTGCCTGACCTCTGCACACTTGCACAACTGGCCTGTCAGGGTCACTCCACAGGGCCTGGCCATCCTGCTATGTTCCTACATGGCCAACCCCTTGCTCACCTGCCCTACTTGACCGTTCCCCCTCTCTTCAGCCCTCTGATCGTTCCCCTCCTGCCATCTCGACATGAACCCGCCTGGCCTGCCACTGCACGTGCCCCCGCCTGATCCTCCTGAACTCCCACCCACCTTCCAGTCGCGGTGTATCCCTCCTCCTGTGCCCACATCCTGTCCTTTTCCTTCTCCTGGGATCTTCTCAGGGCTACAGTGCAGCCACAGTGGCATCAGCCAGGTTCCGTGCGCCTATCCCAGAGGCATCGTTTCTGGGGCACCGGATGGGGCCATGAATCTGTATTGGTGGACAGCTTATGAGCTGGAGGCAGAGCCAGGCTTGACCATCCTCCCCTGGCCAGTGCAGTCTGACTTCAGACAGCTCCACCCCACAGTTCCACCAACAGTCCCCTTCCCGAGGTCACCTGGGATCAGATGGGCTAACTAAATGGACGCGAGGCTAGGCTTCCGATCTTGTTCCTCCTCCCCCCTCCCTGCATGGGGCCCCTCCCCATTCCCCAGGATGCTATGTGGAGTAGGTGAGTTCAGCAAGGTTGCAGGATACAAGATCAACAAACACCAGCCAATTGTATTTCCATATACTAACAATGAACGTGTGGCAACCTAAATAAAAAGCACAATCCCATTTACAATCACACTAAAGAAAAGGAAGTACTTACATATAAGCGTAACAAATTGTGTACAGGACAGCATGCTAACAATTATACAACACCAGTGAAAGAAATCAACCCAAAACCTGACTCACAGTGACTCTATGGGACAGAAGAGAACTGCCCTGTGGGGTTTCCAAGGCTGTAAATCTTCACAGGAGCAGACTGTCACATCTTTCTCCTGTGGAGCGGCTGGTGGGTTTGAACCGCTGACCAGTGTTCCAAAGAAATCAAAGAGGACCTAAGTAAATGGAGACACTACATAGTTAAAGACGTGAATCATCCCCGAATTGATCTATAGGTTTAGTGCAATTCCTATCAAAAGGTTTTTGTAGACACAGACAGGGAGAAAATATTTACAAACCATATATCCAACAGAGGAATATCTAAAGAGCCCTCAAAACTGTCTGGTAAAAAAAACAAACAATCCAATTAGAAAACGGGCAAAAGACCTGAGGGGACATTTCACTGAAGAGGGTATGCAGACGGAAAATAATAATGAATTTTAATGAAATGCAACATAATTAGCCTTTAAGAAAATGCATATTAAAACCACAGTGAGATCGCTACATAGCTATTAGAATAGCTAAAAAAAAAAAAAGGTGACAACATCAAATAGTGGCAAGGGTGTCGGGGAACAGACCTCTGCCTCCCAGGAATCAGCTTCAGGCTGATGCTGAGGCTGATGATTCTGTCTCCTCCCCCTGAGTTCTGACACCGCCATTTTACAGAATCCTAACCTCTATACCGTGGATATAATCCTGTCTGAAAATAAGGGTTTCTTTGTCGTGTTAATGAGGCCATATCAGTGTAGGATGTATCCTAAGTCTAATCACCTCTGAGTCATAAAAAGAGCAGATTAGACACAGAAGCAAGCACAAGTAGGGGAATAGGGGGAGGGGAGACAGATGTCACTTGAAGATTGCCAAGAAAACGAGGCACACTGAGCCTACAGAAGCTGAGACAGGGGTCTTTCCCCAGAGCCGACAGACAGAGAGCCTTCCCCTAGAGCCAGTGCCCTGAATTCAGACTTCTAGCCTCCTGAACTGGGAGGAAATAAATTCCCACTTATGGTATTTCTGTTACAGCAGCGCTAGGTAACTAATACAGTGTCTAAGTTGTTTGAATTTTGGATCCAGGTATGACACCATCCACAGGAGTTTTATCTGTACACGCTTAGGACAGTTATATTATTCGGATGTCCTTGGTGTACACTGGGGATCTACACACAAAAACCATACATGGTTTTGCTTTTGAAAATGATCCTTAAAACCAAAGAAGACACAAGGGAAAGATTAGTCTGAAGGATTAATGGACCACAACTGCCGCAACCTCCACCAGACTGAGCCCAGAACAACTAGATGGTGCCCAGCTACCACCTTCGACTGCTCTGGCAGGGATCAGAATAGACTGTCCTGGACAGAGCGGGAGAAAAATGTAGAACAAAATTCAAATTCAAAAAAAAAAAAAAGAAAAAGACCAGGCTTGCTGGTCTGACAGAGACTGGAGAAACCCTAAGAATATGGCCCCCGACACCCTTGTAACTCAGTACTGAAGTCACTCCTGAGGTTCACTTGTCAGCCAAAGATTAGCAGGTCTATAGGGCCAACAGCCCTGGTAGCACGGTGGTTAAGAGCTACGGCTGCTAACCAAAAGGCTGGCAGTTCGAATTCATCAGCCGCTCCTTGGAAACCCTATGGGACAGTTCTACTCTGTCCTCTAGGGTCGCTATGAGTCAGGATCAACTCAGTGGTTTTTGGTTTATAGGGCCAACGTAACACACGTGAGGGCCATGCTTCATAGTTTAATCATATATACGAGACTAATGGGCACACCAGCCAGACAGCAAAGATGAGAAGGCAGGAAGGGACAGGGAAACCGGACAAATGGAAACAGGGAACCTGGGGTGGAGAAGGGGAGATTGTTGACACATCGTGGGGTTGGCAACCAATAGCACAAAACATTAACTGTTTAATGAGAAACTAATTTGCTCAGTAAACTTTCACCTAAATCACAATTAAAAAAGAAAGAAAATGATCCCTAAAGGTTGTTTAAAGCAGGGTTCAACATACACAATTATGACTAAAAGATGACTAAATCTGTGTTCAATTTGTTTTTTTGACCAAATAAACACCTCTCTAAGCATCGCAAAGGAGCCCTGGTGGCGCAGTGGTTAAGCTCTCTGCTGCTAACCATAAGGTCGTCAGTTCAAACTCACCAGCCCACTCCACGGGAGAAAATGGTGGCAGTCTGCTTCAGTAAAGATTACTTGTTGATTACAGCCTAGGAAACCCTATGGGGCAGTTCTACTCTGTCCTGTAGGGTCATTATGAGTCGGAATCGACTTAATGCCAACGGGTTTAAGCATTCCAAACTAACATTCACTGAGGTTTTTGCAGGCTAATGTGACTTCTTTTTTTTTTCCCCAGTTGCCGTCCAAAAGACTCTGACTCACGGTGACCCCAAGTGTGTCAAAGTAGAACTGTGCTCCATAGGGTTTTCAATGGCTGATTTTTCAGAAGCAAATTGCTAGGCCTTTCTTCTGAGTGTCTTCCCAAACAGGATCTTACTCAAAATTAATCAACTGAAAGCAGTCACTGTAAATAAGAGACTTTGCCAAAACTGGAGTGTAAGGCCACTCCCTCTTTGCTGAGGCAGAAGTCTCACCTGTAGTTGGTCACTGGCCCACCTGTTTGTTTATTTACTCAGTTGTTATCTGCTTCTCCCAAGAGGAATATAAGATAATATGTGAGGGCAGGAGCCATGTCTGTCCACACCTCCATCCCTGGGGTTAGGCTGGGACCTAGCCTGAGGTTAGTGATAAAAATAGAAATGTATTGGGTGAGTGTCCTTCCATTCTTTGGCTACTCCATGGCAGCCCTTGATCTCCACTACCCCTGGCCTGCCTGGCAGGTTCCTCCATGGGTAGCCCACATCTCCCCCATGCATATTCTATACAGTAGTCTTCTAGACATCCTCTGATTCCAGAGACAGCCCCCTCCCAATAGGTGCCTTGACTTATGCCCATCCCTTTGTTTTCCCTCCAGTCCACATCTGCTGAAAGTCCACCCACATGAGCATTGCCCAATGGTGCAGAACTAAGTAAGCAAATCAAGAGCTGGACGACCATGGTATTTCGCTGAGAAATAATGATGTGACTTCATTCTTATGCATCTGGAAGGTCAAACAGGGATCCTGTCAACTGAAAACAGTTTGCAAATCAGACTGGGATGTGAGCCTGTTTAGTTTAAACAAAGAAAGGCTCTGGTCATTGTTGCCTATGCTCCTGTTGACACATACCACCAGATGGAAGAGTCTGCCTCCTCCCTGTCTTCTCTGGCTCTGGCTCGCTCCACATGTAGGCTGGCAGAAGACTGGCATGGTGGGCTCGCATAGTCCCCAAAGGTGAGGTGACAAGTACCTGGGAACATAGCTTGCTGACTTCCTTCCATTGGGCACTTTCTTTGGTCCCATGCTGTCCTTGGGATGCTTCCCAGACTTACCCACAGTCTGTAAAGAAGTTAAAGGAACTGTTGTTCTTCAGCTGCTGTTGAGTCATCCCCTGATTCATAGCAACCCCATGCATAACGCAACAGTTTCATATATTTATGTGTGAATTGACTCGACAGTAACAGGTTTGGTTTTTGGTTCTATATGATGTGTGGTAGTATCTAATTTGCATGTGTGTGAGAGAGTGAATATACATATATACACATATATATGTATATATGTATACATATATACATCCATGTAGAATATATAGAGCCCTGGTGGCACAGTAGTTAAGAGCTACAGCGAGCTACAGCCACTAACTGAAAGGTAGCCAGTTTGAATCCACCAGCCACTCCTTGGAAATCTTAGTGCAGTTCTACTCTGTCCTATAGCATCGCTATGAGTCGGAATTGACTTGATGGCAATGGGTTTGGTTAGTTTTTTCTTTTTTTTTTAACATATATATTATACACATATATAATATATATACACATACATCTACAGGAAACATGAGACACCTGGATCAAAGACAAAGACTGTTTATTACTCACAGAAAAACAGCAGCCAGAGCAATATCTTGTATTGGTTTTCCCAGAACCAATCTTCATGGCACGATGCAATGAGAACCAAATGGTACTTATATATGCAGTGTGGTGCATGTCAGGAGAAGAATCCTAAATCTGAAAACTCTGATCTTATACAGGGCTGCTGGTTACCTGCTCATCATGCCTTCTCTACAGAGACAAACTTTACCTTTACTCTAGAATGTAAGCTAATATTCTCTGGGGAGGGGAAGGGGAGGTCTTTATCCTCAGTACCCTGGAATGTCACCGGGAGGAAGACATCTTTTGTTGCATTTGTTTGTAATTTGCTTTTAATTCACAAGTAATTTTAAAATGTATTTCTAATTTTCAAAATGTATGAATTTTAAAATTCTGTCTGAAGTGACATCACAGAAAATGATGGACAAGGCGTTGGTCCCTCCACCAGAACAACCATTAAACTGGAAAAAAATATGAGAATCAACTATTTCAGAACTCTGGAACCTGATCAGATAGATACTCACACAACAAGGGGAATGTTTGATGAAGGGAGAAGCTGCTGAAATACGGAAGAGAGATGCATGCATGAACCAGCTACCATCCCCTACTCCTCAGCCCTTCCACAGCCATAGGCGGAGTGGCCTGTATTCCTGGAGTGGCTGGAGTGTGCCAGAATGGGCACTAAGGACTATGCCCTCCAAAAATTTGGTGTGATGCATTTTGGTCAGTCTGGTGATTCCCTGAGGGACTGATACAGATTCTTGCTTTTGTTTCAGTCCCCTTGGATGGTAGTGGCTTCCCTGGTAGTGACTATTGGAAGATTTAAAGAAACATAACCTCTCCCTTTTTTGGATGCAGACATTTAAGAAAATCTCTGTTAGGTCACTGGCTGACCACAGAAATAACAGTGACCATAAACAACAAGAAATACAGACTTTGCAAAAACAGTCTGGAAAAGTTACTACACAAACAGATGACTACAGACCTCAACAAGTAAAATCAGCAGTCCCTGAGAAGGGAGTGAATGTGATTTCCAGAGTTACCACATTATAATACTCAAAATGTCCAGCCCTCAATAAAAAATTATGAAGCATACAAATAGGAAAGAATGGCCCATTCACCAGGGGGGAAAAATTCTTTTTTTTGACAGAAACCATCTCTGAGGAAGCCTATATGTTGGAATTACTATTCAAAAACATCAAATAAACTGTCTTAAATATGATAAATGATCTAAAAGAAATCATGGATTGAGAATCAGGATAACAAATAGGAAATATCAATAAAGAGATAGAACTTATAAAAAGGAATCAAAAAGAAATTCTGAAGATGAAAAGTACTATAGCTGAAGTGAAAAATTCACTAGAGAACCTTTCCCTAGATCCAGCATTCTGAATTCAGACTTCTAGCCTCCTAAACTTTGAGGAAATAAATTTCTGTTCTTTAAAATCACCCACTTGTGGTATTTTGTTATAGCAGCACAAAGAAACTAAGACAACCAAGAATTCTATATCTAACAAAATAATCCTTCAAGAATGAAAGATAAATTAAGACATTTCCAGGTAAACAAAAGGTGAGGTGGTTGTTACTAGTAGACCTGCACTACAATAAAAGTTAAATAGAGTCTTTCAGGCTGAAATGAAAGGACACTAGACTGTAACTCGAAACCATATGAAGAAATAAAAAAGTGGTAAAGGTAACTTCACAGATAATTGTAGAAGTCAGTATTATGTGTACTTTTGGTTTGTGTATACATTTTTGGCTTATATCCTCTTACTTTTCCTATATGTTTTAAAAGGAAATGCACAAAAACACCATATTTATTCTGTCGTAGAGAAAAAATCAAGACTCTATTAAAATAAAAGTTCAAGAGATTTACTGAAAGCAAAGCCCATTGAATGGGGGAGATGTGGATCTCACAAAGTGAAACCAACGAACCTGACAAGCTACAGTCACACAGACATAGTTACAGAGTTGAATCAGGAACTTGGTTTACAACATTCTCATTGGTAGGCAAACAATCAGTAAAGTGGAAGGCAGGACATCTTGAAGCAGGGATTTGATTGGGATTGGTTAATAGAGTACGTATGGGTTAACGGGATTGGGTATACCCACATAATTGTGGAAATATGTGCTCACAAGGGGGTCACAAGATGACGGATAGGGGGTCAGGTTCTGCTGGTTCTGATCAGACAGAGGTCCAAGGCCATATGCATATGAAGAAGTCAAGGTTACATTCTCAGGAATGCAGAAGCAGAGGTCACAAAATGGAGCTGGGCCTACACCTGAGCCAGGCACCCTAGGCATGCCAAGCACCTCAGTTTTGGAACCCTTGCACAATGTAAAGAATTGAATAGATTTGAATTGCTTCTAGCCAGAGTAATTAGGCAAGAAAAAGAAATAAAAGACATACAAATCAGAAAGGAAGAAATAAAAGTATCTCTCTTCACAGTTGACATGATATTATACATATAAAATTCTAAAGAATCCACACAAACACAAACCTATTAAAGTTAACAAACAAATTCAGCAAAGATGCAGGATATAAAATCAACACATAAAAATCAATTGTATTTCTATACACTAACAGTGAACAATCCAAAAAGAAAATTAAAAAACAATTCCATTTACAATAACATCAAAAAGAATTAAAATACTACCAGTTTGTGGCCAGATGCTAACCTAAATGTTGGCAGTTTGAACACACCCAGTGGCTCCTCAGAAGAAAAGTCCTAACAATTGCTTCCATAAATCTGCCAAGACCATTGAAAGAGGGAAAAAACAGTCTTTTCAGCAAATGGTTCTGGGAAAACTGGATATCCACATGCAAAACAGTGAAGTTGGACTCCTACCACATACCATATATAAAAATTAATTCAAAATGGATCACAGACCTAAATTTCAGAGCTAATCACAATACTCTGAAAAAGAGAAGAAGGGGCAAATATTCATGATCTTGGATTTGACAATGCTTTCTTAATTACACCAAAAGCACAGACAAAAAGAGAAAAAATAAATTAGGCTTCATGAAAATTAAAAAGTTTTGTGCTTCAGAGGGCACCATAGACAGCTCACAGAATGGGGAGAAAAATATTTGCAAATCAGATACCTGATAAGGGGTTATACCTAGACTAATATAAAGAATTTTTCAAGTCAACAATAAAAAGACAAATAACCCAATTGAAAAATGGGCACAGGACTTGACTAGACGTTTCTCCAAAGAAGATATCCAAATGGCCAATAAGCACATGAAAAGATGCTCAACATCACTAGCCATCAGGGAAATGCAAATCAAAACCACAATGAGATAGCATTTTACATCCACTAGGATGACTATTATTGAAAAAAAAAAAAAAAAGGAAAATAACAAGTGTTGGTGAGGATGTGGAGAAACTGGAACCCTCATGCATTGATGATGGGAATTTAAAATGTTGCAGCCACTGTGGAAAACAGTTTGGCAGTTTCTCAAAAAGTGAAACATAGAATTACCATGTTGTTGTTGTTGTTGGGTGCTGTCAGTCAGTTCCAACTCATAGCGACCGTATGCAGAACAGAACAAAACACTGCCTGGTCCTGCGCCATCCTCACAATTGTCGCTATGCTTGAGCCCATTGTTGTAGCCACTGTGTCAAGCCATCTTGTTGAGGGTCTTCCTCTTCCTCTCTGGCCCTCTACTTTACCAAGCGCGATGTCCTTCTCCAGGGACTGATCCCTCCTGATAACATGTCCAAAGTACATGAGACGTAGTCTCGCCATCCTCCCTTCTAAGGAGCATTCTGGTTGTACTTCTTCCAAGACAGATTTCTTTGTTCTTTTGGCAGTCCATGGTGTGTTCAACATTCCTCACCAACACAACTGAAAGTGTCAATTCTTCTTTGCTCTTCCTTATTCATTGTCTAGCTTTCGCACGCATATGATGAGATTGAAAATACCATGGCTTGGATCAGGCAGACCTTTGTCCTCAAGATGACCTCTTTGCTTTTCAACCCTTTAAAGAGGTCTTTTGCAGCAGATTTGCCCATGATCCAGCAATTCTACACCTAGATATACAGCCAAGAGAATAGAAATCAAGGACTCAAACAGATAACGTGTACACCAATATTCACTGCAGCACTATTTACAATAAGCAAAAGGTGGAAACAAGCTAAATGCCCATTAACAGATGAACAGGTAACAAAATGTGATGTATGCTTACAATGGAATACATTCAACCATGAAGATAAATGAAGTTCCAGTACATGCTACAACACGGATGAAACTTGAAAACATTACACTGAATAAGTCGGACACAAAAGGACAAATATTGTATGACCCCACTTACATGAAACACCTAGAAAAGGCAAATGCATAGAGCCAAAAGTAGATTCGTTGTTACTGGGGGCTAGAGGAAGGGAAAATGAGAAGTTATTGCTTCATGGGTAGAGTTTCTGTTTGTGGTGATGAAAAGGTTCTGGAAATAGACAGTGATGATGGTTGCACAACACTGTGAACATACTTAATGCCATTTAATTGTACACTTAAAAATGGTTAAAATGATAAATTTTATGTTCATCAGGAGGGACCAATCACTGGAGAAGAAAGTGACACTTAATAGAGGGTCAGCTAAAAGGAGGAAGACCCTCAATGAGATGGACGGATGCAGTGGCTGCAACAATGGGCTCAAACAGCAATGATTGTGAGTACGGTGCAGTGCTGGACAGTGTTTTGTTCTCTTGTGCATAAGGGCCTTATGAGTTGGAGCAGACTCCAGGGCACCTAACAACAATGAAGTATTTTACCACCCCCAAAAAGAAAAGAAGACCCGTTGCCCTAGAGTGGATTCTGACTCATAGTGGCCCCATAGGACAGAGCAGAACTGCCCTGTAGGGGTTTCCAAGGAGTGGCTGGTGGATTTGAACTGTCAACCTTTTGGTTAGCAGCCGAGCTCTTAACCACTGTGCCTCTAGGGCTCCACTCAGTTTCTGACAGATATTAGTTAATATCTACCATAATTTTGCTTCTTCCATTTCTCTTATAATTTTGTTATTTTGATTTTCTTGATGGATTGTTCTTTTATTGTTTCGTACTATATTATAACCCTCTTTACCCCTATTAATGCTTTTCCCCCTTACATTATGTTTTGTCTGATACGAATATAGCAACAAGAGCATTCTTCTGGAATGTAATTTTCTAGTGTCTTTTTCTCTACCTTTATTTCACACTTTCAAGCTTTTTTGTTTGTTTTAGATGTGTATCTCGCAAACAGCATTAATTTGGATTTTGTTTTCTTATCTAATCTGATTTCCTCTCCTGACAGGTGACTTTCTTTCCAGTTATGCCAGATCAGACAGATTTCTTCCACTTAATTTTGTTTGTTTTTTCCCCTCTGCTGTGTTGTGTTGGACGGGCAGCATTTTCTACACTCCTTTCTCTTCTCCCTGGTGTATTATACTCTATCGCTCTTGTCTCAATTCTTTCAGGATTTGCTATTAAATTTTTAAATTAACATTAAATTAACTGTACATTTTCGCAACAACCTCTAAAGTTATCTGGTATTTCTAGGCTCTTCCTCAATAGTTCAGGGGTCTTAGAATGTGTGACCTAGTCATTGAACCCACTTACTTCCTTTTTGTGGTTACTGTTGAGAGTGTTAGTTTTGTGTTGAAAACACACACAAATGTGCCACTGTCATTTCAACGCATGTTGCTGTGGTTGGTTGCCGTTGAGTAGACTCCGACTCCTGGCTACCTTATGTGCAACAGGAAGAAACATCGCCCGGTCCTGTGCCATCTTCATGATCACTGGCATGTCAGTCCATCACTGGGGCTATTGTACCAATCCATCTCACCAGGGTCTCCCTCACCCTTGCTGGCCCTATGCTTCACCAAACATGATGTCCTCCTCCAGCAAGTGGTCTTTCCCAATGACATGTCCAAAGTAAGTGAATCGGACAATGTACTGTTGTGATCCATAAGGTTTTCATGGGATAATTTTCAAAAGTAGGTTGTCAGACCTTTCTTCCTAGTCTGTCTTAGTCTGGAAGCTCCACTGAAACCTGTCTACCATAGATGACCCTGCTGGTATTGAAATACTGGTGGCATAGCTTCCAGCATCATAGCAACACGCAAGCCACCTCAGGACAAAAAACTGGCAGATGGGTGGTGCTCACAGTCAATAGTTAAGTTATAACTGGGCTTCAACTGTTGCTGATGTAGCATCTGCTGATGGTCTTATTGTCGTTCTTTTCTGTCTTGTAGGATGGAATGGCCCATTTTCCCCTCTCCTTCTGTAGCTCCACCAGGGGTCTGAGTGTGCTTTTATTTTTATGTTTGCATCTCCATCTGCAGAGTCAGGTTGGTCTTTAAAGCTGAAACGTCTCAGCTACTATCTCATCAACTGTTGCCTGTCTGTCTTCCCACTTTCCTTTTCTTCTGAAATCCCTGCCACTGTAAAATCTTCCCCGTGTGGCCTTTCACCATCCTCCAGTTAGCCATCTGTCTACCCTGTTCGGCTGCATCCAACGTGAGCCTCAGGACCATCATCTGTCTCTTTCATTGGAGTCTCTTCAAATGTGTTCTGGGAAGAATTTATCCCATTTATTGACTTTTTGTTTTTTTTATGTCGACTATAAATTTCACTTCTAAGATCTACCTGGGCTGGTTTAAGCATCCACCTGTTTGATTTCAGTCTTTTCTTGCTTCATTCATTGATTGATGCATTAATTCAGCAAACGTTCATTGAGCACTTCTCTGTGCTCCAGGAACTGGGGATGTTACTCTGAAGGAAACTAACAAAAGACACCCAGCCTTCCAGTGGAGCCTGACTTCTGAAGGGGTGGTTGTTAGCTGCTGTCCAGTTGGACCCTAACTCATGGCAACCCCATGCACAATGGAACAAAACCCTGCCTAGTCCTGAGCCATCCTCATGATTGCTCGCGATCATTCTGTGATAATCCATAGGGTTTTCCTTGGCTGATTTTTTGGAACAGATAACCAGGTCTTTCCTCCTAGTCTCTGTTAGTCTGGAAGATCCACTGAAACTGTTCAGCATCATAGCAACATGCCAGCCTCCACTGACAGATGGGTGGTGGCTATGCTTAAGCTTCATTGGCTGGGAATCAAACCTGAGTCTCCCATATGGAAGGCGAGAATTCTGCCACCAAATCACCAATGCCCCCTTCTGCAAAGGAGCGATGGGTAAAGAAGTAAAACATCAAGAGTTAGTACTATGCCAGATGGTGGTATGTACTATGGAAAAAGTAAAGCAAAGAAGGGGGTCAGGGAGTGTGGGTGGGAGGAGACTGCAATTTTAAAGTTTTAATTATGGAAAATTTCAAACAAAGACAAAGAGAGAAAGAATTGTATAATAAATACTCATGAACCTATCACCTAGCTTCAGTAATTCACCTTATGTCCAATATTGTTTTGTCTAGATTCCTCTCCACTCCCTTCCTTAGCTCAACTCCTCCGGATTATTTTGAGAAAATCTCAGACATCATATCATTTTATCTGTAAATATTTTCGCATCTATCTCTAAAAGATCAGGAATCCCTGGGTGGCACAAACGGTTAAGTGCTTGACTATTGACCAAAAGATTGGCAGCTCGAATCTACCCACAGGTGCCTCGGAAGAAAGGCCTGGTGATCTACTTCCAAAATATCAGCCATTGAGAACCCTACTAAGTCACAGGTCTACTCTGACACGTGAGGTTGCCATGAGTTGGAATCGACTGGACAGCAGTTGGTTACAGGTTAAAAAAAAAAATAACCGAAATACCATTATTACACCTTAAAATCTTTAATATCATTAAATGTCTAGTTAGTGTTTGATTGCCCTAATTAGTTCGTACATGTGTTTTATTTGCTTTATAGTTTGTTTGACTTGGGATCCAAATAAAGTCATGGGTCTACACTCCTCTTCTTTTTAATGTATAGGTTGTCTATACCTTCTCTAATCCCTTGCAAATTATTTGCGGAAGAACTCGAGTTGTTTCCAGTTGCATTCTATGGTGTTAAACCGGGTGTCCCTCTGACCCCTGTATTTCCTGGAATGCACTCTGGTAGTTGATTCAGAGGTTTGACCAGGGGCTTAGTTTGGGTCTCCCCCAAAGCAGAGCCTGAGATAAGACTTGACTCAGGTGCTTTGTTTGGGAGGTGATCTTAGAAAGTAGAAAAGAAGGAGGAAGTGAGAGACAGGAAGCAGGAAATGCCACCCACCAGCTGAGCCTCCCACTGTGAGAGGGTTATCTGGGGAGCATCAACTCCCTGGCACTGTGGGTTTCCCTTGTTGGTGGCCTCTGGGATTCTCCTCATCCTTGCCAGAGACGGTCCTGGACAGAAAGTGGACAGATAGTAGTGAGGGAGGACTTGCAGGGACCTCAAGTCAAGGAATTGCAGCTGAAGTCAGAAGTGGGCACGGGGATGTGGGACGGGGGCTGCAAGTGTCTGCTACACTTGCATTCAGGCTGGATTTTTTTGACAAAACTTCATCATAGATGGTGTCGCACTTCCAACAAAAGGCACTTCGGATCTGATTATCTCTCTTTTGATGATGCTAGTAGCATTGATGATGGTTACCTATATCCGCTACTTCATTAGGGGTTGTGGAATGGTAATATTTCATTTCCATAATTTATTCTTCACCTATTAGTTGGAATGTTTCATAAAGGGAAGCTATCACTCATCGACTCTCTGGTTACCCTGAGGTGCAGTTTGTATATGTTGTTATTGTTAGTTGCCATCGAGTTGGTTCTGACTCATGGCAAACCCATAGATAACAGAACGAAAAGTTGCCCTGCGCTGTGCCATCTTCATGATCATTGTTACGTTTGAGTCCATTGTTATGGCTATGGTGTCAATCCACCTCATTGAGGGTTTCCCTGTTTTGTCTGACCCTCTGCTTTACCAAACATGGTATCATTTTCTAGAGATTGGTCTTTCCTGATGACGTGTCCAAAGTAAGCAAGACAAGTCTCATCATCCGCTCTTCTAAAAGAATTCTGGTTACCTTTCTTCTAAGATTGATTTATTTGTTCTTCTGACACTCCATGGTATCTTCAATAGTCTTTGCCAATACCACAATTCAAATGCATCAGTTCTTCTTTGGTCTTCCTATTTTCACTGTCCTACTTTAGACCATGGCTTGAGTCAGGTGTGCCTTGGTCATCCAAGTTATATTTTTGTTTTTTGAGATTTTAAAGTGGTCTTTTGCAGCAGATTTGCCCAATGCAATCTTGATTTCTCGACTGCTGCTTCCACGAATGTTGACGGCTGATCAAAGTAGAATAAAATCTTGACAACTTCAATTTTTTCTCCATTTATCATAAGGTTGTTTATTGGTCCAGTTGTGAGGATTTTCACGGTTTTTATGTACAGGTGTACGAACTGCTGTAGTCAGAGATTGATCAAAGTGCAGTCAAGATGTGTCATGGTTTGAATTATGTCCCCCCAAAAATGTGTGTATCAATTTGGCTGGGCCATGATTCCCAGAATTGTGTGGTTGGCCTCCATTTTGTGATTGTAATTTTATGTTAAAGAGGATTAGCGTGGGATTGTAACACCACTCTTAGCCAGGTTACATCCCTAATCCAATGTAAAGGGAGTTTCTCTAGGGTGTGGCCTGCACCACCTTTTACCTTACAAGAGATAAAAGGAAAGGGAAGCAAGCAGAGAGTTGGGGACCTCATACCACCAAGATAGAAGCACTGGGAGCAGAGGGTGTCCTTTGGACCCGGGGTTCCTGAGTGGAGAAGCTCCTAGTCCAGGGGAAGATTGACAAGAAGGACCTTCCTCCAGAGCCAACAGAGAGGGAAAGCATTCCCCTGGAGCTGACACCCTGAATTTGGACTTGTAACCTACTAGACTGTGAGAAAATAAATTTCTCTTTGTTAAAGCCATCCACTTGTGGCATTTCTGTTAGAGCAGCACTAGATGACTAAGACAAGATGCATTGATAATTGCTGGTGATTTGAACGCAAAAGTTTGTACATAAGGGGAAATAAATGGCTGGTTCTGAAGGAGCCCTGGTGGTGCAGTGGTTATAGCGTTTGGCTGCTAACCAAAAGGTTGGTGGTTCGAACTCACCAGCTGCTTCTCGGGAGAAAGATTATAGCCTTGAAAACCCTATGGAGCAGTTCTCCTCTGTCCTATAGGGTCACTGTGAGTTGGAATTGACTCAATGGCAATGGATTTTTATGTGAATGGTTGATTCTCTTCCATTATTTACCAGTTTTCAAAATAATGAGTTAGTTCCTTAGTGCCCTTCAACACCAACTTTTGTTTCTTTTCCCAAGTATCATTATGAATTCATGATTTAAATATATTTGATACATTTTAATCTATTTCCATTATCATTCTTTTAGGTGATCAATCATCCCATTTTTTACCAACGGGCGCCTCTTCGGGTTGGCTCCTGGGTCATTTTAACATGACCCCAGTGGTCTTTGTGGCTTATCTGCTCTCTGGTATGAAAGACCTTCAGGGCTCTACTTCCAAGCATGTTCAATCTTTCTTCCAGCCTCTTGCACATATGGAATATTGTTATTATAACTGTTTTAATGTCCTTATCTCCTAGTTCTATCATCTGTGTCATTTCTCAGTCTGTTTCAATTGATTGTTTTTTTTTTGTTTTTCCCTCATTATGCCTTGTATTTTCCTTCTTCTTTGAATGTCTGGTAATTTTTTATTGAGTACCAGATATTGCTAATTTTCCCTTGTTGGTCTCGGATATCTTTTTATAAATATTCTCCTTTTTTTCTGGGTAAAATCAAATTACTTGGAAACAGTTTGATTCTGTCTAGGCTTTTAAGCTTCGTTAGGCCAGACCAGAGCAGGCTTTCAGTCTATTTTTCCTACTGCTGAAGGAGTGATTGTTCTACGTGATGCTCCTTGGATTACGAGGGCTTCCCGTGGCTGGTGTCCCTGGGTGATATGAGCGGTTACCATGCTTAGCTTCTAACTGAAAGGTTGCAGTCCACCCATAGGTGCCTTAGAAGAAAAGTCTGGTGATCTACTTCCAAAATATCCACCACTGAAAACCATACTCTGACACACATGGGGTTACCATGTATCTGAATCAACTATTTTTTCCCGCCTGTGACTGGTGGGGACAGAAGTTACTTCCAGCCCTGTATAAGCTCCCAGAATTACTCCTTCTGCCCCTCTCAGGTGGTTCTTCCCTGGGCTTGGGCAGTTTTCTCCCATGCATGCCTCCATCATGCTCAACTGAAGACTTGAGGACCCTCTGCAGCTGTCTGGAGCTCTTTCTGTGCAGACCCCTCCTCCCTGTACTCTGTCCTGCAGACTCCAGCCTGCAGACTCCAGCCATCTCTTGGCCTCTCTGACTCCCAGCTCCTCTATCTTCTGAGTTATAGCTGGAAGTCTCTGCTTCCAAACCAATAACCCATTTTCTTGGAGTTGATCTGACTTGTAGTGACCCTATAGGACAGAGTAGAACAGTCTCATAGGGTTTCCAAGGCTGTAACCTTTCCAGAAGCAGACTGCCACATCTTTCTCCTGAGGAGGAGCTTTGGGCTGGAACCACTGACCTTTCAGTTTACAGCCGAGTGCTTTAACCACTGAGACAACAGGGCTCCTTAGTCTCTCCTTTGTTGTTGTTGTTAGGTGCTGTTGAGTTGGCTCCAACTCATAGCAACCCTATGTACAACAGAGAAAATACTGCCCAGTCCTGTGCCATCTTCATAATTGCTATGCTTGAGCCCATTGTTGCAGCCACTGTGTCAGTCCATCTTGTTGAGGGTCTTCCTCTTTTTCGCTGACCCTCTACTTTACCAAGCATGATGTCCTTCTCCAGGGACTAGTCCATCCTGATAACATGTCCAAAGTACTCAAGACGAAGTTTCACCATCCTCACTTCCAAAGAGCATTCTGGCTGTATTTCTTCCAAGACAGTCTCTGTCATACCATTAAGTCTGGTGTTTTTACGTGAATTTGAATTCTGTTCTACATTTTTCTCCTGCTCCGTCTGGGACTCTCTGCTGCGTTCCCTGTCAGGGCGGTCACTGGTAGTAGCGAGGCACCGTCTAGTTCTGTTACCAAAAAATGCAGGTCTGAGCTGCCTGCGGCAAAAGCCAATACTGAGACGGGGTGAGGTGAGCAGCAAGAGTGTTTTATTGTATGTCGATATACGGGAGACACAGGGGAATGAGCTCCTCCAAAATCTGCCTCCCCCTCTGGAGGCCGATTAGAGGATTTTATCAGGACAGGGTCAAGGTCCAAAGAATCTGTGGAATGTTAGTTTCCCTTTGAGGTGGGCACAATGACCTCATTCCAGACATGTTGAGTTTCTGCGGGTATTCTTGAAGATCCTTTGTTCAGTCGTCTTGCCTTCAGATTTTATCACTTGTTGTTCTACCTCCCGAAGAGGAACTTGGGTTAATTCTAGACTTTTATAAAATTATGGGAAAACAGGAGGGAAGAGAGAAGAAAAATAAATCAGAATCATAGAAGCATGCAGAAGTGAACTATGCAAGCTATGCATTAACCACACCACAATACCCAGGACGCTAGGCCTACACAGCTGACAATAAATGTGAAATTCCCACACAGCCCCCTTTCAATTCTTCTGGTCTCAGGCTGGTGGAGTCTCTACTTCATTTGGTCTTTTAGTCCTTTGGGCTACTATTTTGCTTGTGTTTTTGGTTTTCTTCATTCTCCTTTGCTCCAAGTTAGATGAGACCATTAGATGTATCTTAGATGGCCGCTCACAAGCTTTTAAGACCCTATACACTATTCACGAAAGTGGGATGTAGAATATATTCTTTATAAACTACTGCTATGTCAATTAACCTAGATGTCCCCTGAACTATGGTCCCCAGGCCCCAGCCCCAGTTACACTGTCCCTCAAACTGTTTGGATGTGTCTAGGAAACTTTGCTTTTGCTTTGGTTCAGTTGTGCTGACTTCCCCTGTATTGTGTGTTGTCCTTCCTTTCACGGAAGTTGACACTTGTCTACTATCTAGTTTGTGATTTCCCGTCCCCCTGCCTCCTTGCCCTCATAACCATCAAAGAATGCTTTTTACTCTTTTGGAGAAGTCTTTTGATGAGCATGAGTGTTTGATTTTTAGGAGCTTCCAGTTAATCTAGTTTCTCTTTTGGTGTTTGTGCATTGTTAGTTATGGTTTGTATACTATTTATGCCATGTATTAGGGCCCCTAGAGTTGTCCCTATTTTCTTCTTCCATGATCTTTATTGTTTAGATCTTATATTTAGGTCTTTGATCCATTTTTGAGTTGTTTTTTGTGTATGGTGTGAGGTATGGGTCCTGTTTCATTTTTTTACAGATGGATTTCCAGTAATGCCAGCACCATTTGTTAAAGAAACTGTCTTTTCCCCCCTTTATGGACTTTGGGCCTTTGTCAAATATCCCCTGCTCCATAGGTGGATGGATTTACACCTGGGTCCTCAATTCTGTTCCATTGATCTGTGTCTGTTGTTGTACCAGTACCAGGCTGTTTTGACTACCGTGGCTGTATAATAGGTTCTAAAATCAGGTAGTGTGAGGCCTCCCACTTTGTTCTTCTTCTTCAGTAATGTTTTACTTATTCGGGGCCCCTTCTTTTTCCATATAAAGTTAGTGATTTGTTTCTCCATCTCGTTAAAAAATGTCACTGGAATTTGGATCGGGATTGCATTGTATCTGTAGATCACCTTGGGTAGAATTGCCATTTTCACAATGTTGAGTCTTCTTATCCATGCGCAAGGTATGTTTTTCCACTTATGTAGATCTCTTTTAGTTTCTTGCAGTAGTGTCTTGTACTTTTCTTTGTATAGGTCTTTTACATCTCTAGTTAGATTTATTCCTAAGTATTTTATCTTCTTGGGGCCATTGTAAATGGTATTGATTTGGTAATTTCCTTTTCCAAGTTCTCTTTGTTGGTGTAGAGGAATCCAACTGATTTTTGTATGTTTATCTTGTATCCTGAAACTTTGCTGAAATCTTCTATTAGTTTTAGTAGTTTTCTTGTGGATTCTTTGGGGTATTCTGTGTATAAGATCATATCATCTGCAAATAGGGATAGTTTTACTTTTTCCTTACCAATTTGAATGCCCTTTATTTCTTTCTCTTGCCTTATTGCTCTGGCTAGGACCTCCAGCACAATGTTGAATAAGAGTGGTGATAAACGGCATCCTTGTCGGGTTCCTGTTCTCAAGAGGAATGCTTTCAGACTCTCTCCACTTAGGATGATGTTAGCTGTTGGCTTTGCATAAATACCCTTTACTATGTCGAGCAATTTCCCTTCTATTTCTATTTTGCTGAGAGTTTTTATCAGGAATGGGTGTTGGACTTTGTCATGGATAGAATTGTGTCTCCCAAAAATAGCTGTCAACTTGGCTAGGTCATGATTCCCAGTATTGTATAACTGTCTACCATTTTGTAATCTGATGTGATTTTCTGTGTTGTAAATCCTATCACTATGACATAATGAGATGGATTAGTCGCAGTTATACTGATGAGGTCTACAAGATTAGATAGTGTCTTAATCCAATCTCTTTTGAGATATGAAAGAAAGAAGCGAGCAGAGAGACATGGGAACCTCATACCACCAAGAAAGCAGTGCTGGGAGCAGAGCATGTCCTTTGGACCTGAGGTTCCTGCGCTGAGATGCTCCCAGACCAAGGGAAGACTAATGCATCACAAGGACCTTCCTCCAGAGCCGACAGAGAGAGAAAGCCTTCTCCTGTTGCTGATGCCCTGAATTTGGACTTGCAGCCTACTAGACTGTGAGAAAATAAATTTCTCTTTGTTAAAGTCATCCTCTTGTGGTATTTATGTTACAGCAGCACTAGATGACTAAGATAGACTTTGTCAAATGCCTTTTCTGCATCGATTTTATAAGATCATGTAGTTCTTTTCTTTTGCTTTATTTATGTGGTGGATTGTGTTGATTCATTTTCTAATGTTGAACCATCCCTGCATACCTAGTATGAATCCCACTTGGTCATGATGTATTACTTTTTTGATATGCTGTTGAATTCTATTGGCTAGAATTTTGTTGAGGATTTTTGCATCTATGTTCATGAGGGATATTTTTGTCTGTAATTTTCTTTTTTTGTGGTGTCTTTGCCTGGCTTTGGTATCAGGATTATACCACCTTCATAGAACGAGTTCGGAAGTATTCCCTCTTTTTCTATGCTCTGAAATACCTTTAGTAGTACTGGTGTTAACTCTTCTCTGACAGTTTGGTAGAATTCTCCAGGGAAGCCATCTGGGCCAGGGTTTTTTTTTTTTGTTGTTGTTGTTGGGAGTTTTTTTTATTACCCCTTCAATCTCTTCTTTTGTTATAGGTTTATTTAGTTTTTCTACCTCGGTTTGTGTTAGTTTAGTTAGGTAGTGTGTTTCTAGAAATTAGTCCATTTCCTCCAGGTTTTCCAATTTGTTGGAGTACAGTTTTTCATAGTGTTCTGTTATGAACCTTTTTATTTCAGTTTGGTCTGTTGTGATATCACTCAGCTCATTTCTTATTCAGTTATTTGCTTCCTCTCCTGGTGGGTTTTTTTTTTTTTTTTTTTTTTTTTTGTCAGTTTGGCCAATGGTTGGTCTATTTTGTTGATCATTTCAAAGAACCAACTTTTGGTCTTGCTGACTCTTTCGATTGTTTTTCTATTCTCTATTTCATTTGTTTCTGCTGTAATCTTTATTATTTCCTTTCATCTGGTGCTTGAGGCCTTCTTTTGCCACTCTCTATTTGTTCAAGTTGTAGGGTTAATATTTTGATTTTGGCCCCTTCTTCTTTTTGGATGTGTGCATTTATTGCTATAAATGGAGCTCTAAGCACTGCTTTTGCTGTGTCTCAAAGGTTTTGGTAAGATGGGTTTTCATTCTCATTGGAGTCTATGAATTTCTTTATTCCATCCTTGATTTCTTCTCTAACCCAATAGTTTTAAAGCAAGATGTTGTTCAATTTTTATGTATTTGATTTGTTCCCGTGCTGTTTCTGTTATTGATTTTTACTTTTATGGTCTTATGATCAGAAAAGATGCTTTGTATTATTTCAATGTTTTGGATTCTCTCAAGGCTTGCTTTGTGGCCTAAAATGTGGTCTATTTCTGGAGAATGATTCATGTGTGTTGGAAAAGAATGTATAGTTTGCTGCTGTTGGGTGGAGTGTTCTGTATATGTCTATGAGGTCAAGTTGATTGATTGTGGCATTTAGATCATCCGTATCTTTATTGAATTTCTTTCTAGATATTTTGTCCTTCACTGAAAGTGGTGTGTTGAAGTCTCCTACTGTTATTGTGGAGCTACTGCTGTCTTCAATGCTAGTAGAGTTTGTTTTATGTATTTTGGAGCCCTGTCATTAGGTGCATGTATATTTACTATGGTTATGTCCTCCAGTGTATTGACCCTTTAATCATTATATAGTGTCCTTCCTTTTCCTTTGTGGTGGATTTTGCTTTAAAATCTATTTTGTTGGAGATTAATATTGCCACTCTTGCTCTTTTTTGGTTGTTGTTTGCTTGATATATCTTTTTCCATCCTTTGAGTTTTAGTTTGTTTATGTCTTTGCGTCTAAGGTGTGACTCTTGTAGACAGCATATAAAAAGATTGTGTTTTTTTTTTTTTTCATTCTGTCATTCTCTGTCTCTTTACTGGTGTATTTAAGCCATTTACATTTGGTGTAATTATTGATAGGTATGAGTTTCCTGCTGTCATTTTGATTTTTTTTTTTGGGGGTGTTGACAGTTTCTTTGTTCCACTTAATTTTGTTTCCTGAGTTTCTTTATGTATTTTCTTTTCATCTTTTTCATTATTGTTGATTTTGCATTTGGTGAGTCTTTATGTTTTTCTTGTTTTTTATTTCGATGGATAGGTTTGTTTGTTTCCTGTATGGTTACCTTGAAATTTATCTTTATTTTTCTAAGTTTAAACCAATCTTTTATTTCCATATGGAAGTTATATGACTACACTTTTTACTCCCTCTTTTTTTGTTTTGACATTGTCATTGTTTACATAGTGACGTCTCTGATTCCCTATTTTCACTCTTTTAGCTTTTATTTGTTTTGTGAATTCCCTATCTAGGTTGGTAACTGGTTGATCTGTCCTGTGTCCTAGACTTGGATTGTTGTCTGTCTGATATTGTTGATTCTCTAACTGGAAGACTCCCTTTAATATTTCTTGTAATGTTGGTTTGGTTTTTACAAATTCCCTTAACTTCTGTTTACTGGAAATGACCTAATTTCACCATTGCATCTGAGAGATAGTTTTGCTGGATATATAATTCTTGGCTGGCAATTTCTTTCCTTCAAGGCTTTATATATGTCATCCCATTGCCTTCTTGCCTGCATAGTTTCTGCTGAGTAGAAAAAGCTTAGTCTTATTGGTTCTCTTTTATAGGTGACTTTTCCTTTATCCCTAGCCACTCTCAAGATTCTATCTTTGTCTTTGGTTTTGGCAAGTTTGGTTATGACATGTCTTGGTGACTTTCTTTTGGGGTCTACCCTGTATGGGGTTCATTGAGCTGCTTGAATAGATATCTTCTCATCTTTCATGATATCATGGAGGTTTTCTGCCGCAAATCTTCAACAATTCTCCCTGTGTCTTCTGCTATCTCTCCTTGTTCTGGTACTCCAATCACTCACAGCTTTTTCCTCTTGATAGCGTCCCACATAATTCTTAGTCTTTCATTTTTTAAAATTCTTTTTTCTGCTTTTTCCTCAAATAAACTGGTGTCAAGGGATTTATCTTCAATCTCACTACTTCTGACTTCTATTATCTCATTTCTGCTCCTATGACCTTCTATTGAGTTGTCTAATTCTGCAATTTTATTGTTAATCTTTTGGATTTCCAGCTGCTGTCTCTGTATGGTTTCTAGCAGCCTGTTGATTTTGTCATTTTGTTCTTGCATTGTTTTCCTGAATTCCTCTATTGCTTTGTCTGTGTGTTCCTTGGCTTGGTCTGAGTTTTGCATGATCTCCTTCCTGATATCTTGGAGAGCTCTGTATATTAGTCTTTCGAATTCTTTCTCAGGTAGTTCCATGGCGTTATCTTCGTCTGGAAGATTTCCTGGTTCTTTATCTTGTTCACTTGTTAGAGCCATCTTGACCTGCTTTTTTATGTGATGTGATATTGACAGTCGTCTCTGAGGCATCAATAAGTTATTATATTTATTTATTGTATGTTTATTTACTGTGTTCTGACTTATTGTTTTGATATGCCCAAGTAGGCTAGGCATGTGAGCTACTTTGGTTGTTGGCGTCTTTGAAGCTCTCTTAACCTGTCTGCAGGTGGTCAGAGCAGCTACTAGGTGCGTGAGCCTAGGAGTCTGTTCACTTTTCTTGTGGAGGTGCAGTACGTGTCTAGGTTGTTGGTTACCGAGTGTATGATGCAAACTCTCACCTACAGTCCTAGGCAGGGCTGCATAGGGGTGTTTGGGGCAGGCACAGGTATCTGGCTGCAGTGGGGGGCTATGTGTGGAGCAAGGCAGGGATTTGACGGCTGCCCCCGGGTGACTGGGTGGAGGGCATGTCCCGCTTCCCTAGAGCGCGTAGTGGGGGGTATTGCAGCTGGTCCTTGGGTACCCAGTACTGTTGGCTGGAGGGACTGGAAGGTACCACTAATTCTCAGACCCCTGTCATGGGTGGTTAGATGCAGCAGGTGGTACTGCCAGCCCTCAGGCCCCCGTGTGGGTGGGTGAGGTCCCTGCTTAGGGGGCAGAGTGGTGTCAAATGTCACGAATCTGCAGCTTCCCTTGGCTGCTGCAGTTGAAAATGGGCTTTAGGTGCATGCCTTTCTGTTTTATGCTAATAAGGGCATGTGCTGTTGAATCAGCCGACAAAGTTCTGGGCAGGGGTGAGGGGCACTGCAAGTCCATGGACCCCTTAAGCTAGTGGCTAGGCGAAGCAGCAGTGCCTCCTGACCAACCTTGCATTCCTGGCTTAGGGGTCGTGATGTTTTTTAAAGCCACAAGAATGGTGTGGGCGTGGAGAGCCCTGAGTTCCCGGATTAGGGGCCATGACAGTTGTTGAATACTGTGGGGCTGATGTCAGAGCAGAGTGGGGTGGGGGTGGTTTAGGGGAAGGAAGCATTGCTCTGCTATGAGACTCTGGGAGGGGGTGGGATTATTTTGCCCCCATGCGGTAGATCAGAAGCTTTCAATTAACTTTTACAGGTCTTGTGCCGCTCCTACTTGGTTCTGGAGGTGTGTGCAGATTCACTGCTGCTTGGCTGTACCTGATGTGGTGACGCTTGTCTTTGTATGATGCTGCTTGCCTCAGCCTGTGTGTGCTGCACATACTCAGTTAGCAGAGTGCTGGCAATGTCACAATCTGCACCTCTCTGCTGCTTTTGAATTGTCTCTCCTTCCACCTGCTGCTCAGTCCAATTCTTCAGCTTTGTCTTTGATGATTAGGGTTCCTAGACTGTCTTCTCAAACTGCCCTTCGAAATCTTCTGTTCAGCTCTTTTACTTCATCATTCCATTGCTTCAGCTACTTGACATTCAAGAGCAAGTTTCAGAGTCTCTTCTGACATCCGTTTTGGTCTTTTATTTCCTGTCTTTCTAATGACTTTTCGCTTTCTTCATGTATGAGGTCCTTGATGTTATTTCACTTCTTCTGGTCTTCAGTCATTAGTGTTCAAGGCATCAAATCTATTTATCTTAGTTATCTAGTGCTGCTATAACAAAAATACCACAAGTGGATGGCTTTAACAAAGAGAAATTTATTCTTTCACAGTCTAGTAGGTTACAAGTCCAAATTCAGGGTATCAGCTCCAGGGGAATGGTTCTGTCTCTGTTGGCTCTGGAGGAAGATCCTTGTCATTAATTTCCCCCTGGTTGTGGAACTTCTCAGGTGCAGGGACCCCAGATTCAAAGGATGCACTCTGCTCCTGGTGCTGCTTTCTTGGTGGTATGAGGTCCCCTCATCTCTCTGCTTGCCTCTCTCCTTTATATCTCAAAAGAGATTGACTTAAGACACAGTCTAATATTGTAGATCTCATCAACATAACTGCCATTAATCCATTTCATTAATGTCATAGTTATAGGATTTACAACACATATGAAAATCACATCAGATGACAAAATGGCGGACAATCACACAGTACTGGGAATCATGGCCTAGCCAAATTGATACATATATTTTTGGGGGAACACAATTCAATCCATGACACTATTCTTGAGATGGTCTCTAAATTCAGGTGGGATATACTCAAGATCGTATTTTGGCTCTCGTGGACTTGCTCTAATTTTCTTCAGTTTAAACTTGAACTTGCATATGGGCAATTGATACATCTGTCCCACGGTTGGCCCCTGGCCTTATTCTGACTGATGATACTGAGAGTGCCCATCATCTCTTTCCACAGATGTATTTCATTTGATTCCTGTGTATTCCATCTGGTGAGGTGCACACATAGAGTCACCATTTATGTTGTTGAAAAAATCTTCATCCATATCTGCCCATATGTCTCCAACCTAATTTTCAGGATCCCATGTCTTTTCAATCAGTGCCCTCACTTTAAGTTCAGATGCCTTTTGAGGTTGGTAATTCAATTGGTTTTGTAATTCAGCCACTCTTAGGATAAGACTCTCAGTTTGGTTTTCAGCAATATCAACTCTGTTGCTATAAGAAATAAGGCTTTCTTTCAGGGCACAAAAAGCAACTTTCAGGTCCTTTATGCAGTGCTCAAGCTGGGACTTTGAAGCTCTGAGTTCATCCTTTTTCTTCCTCACCTTTTTCTAGCAAAAGTATGAGCAAACGGCTAGCTTCATTATACTTGTCAGTTTGACAAAAATGTTGAAAGGCATCAAATACATGATCACACAGAGCCTTGTCTCTCACAAATATTTGATCCAGTGGTGGTGATATTTTCCTTTTCTCTACTGCCACATCATGCCATGGATTAACAGTGCCCTCTGTATTACCGGAATAAAGTCATTAGTAGTGCCTTTAAATCTAGTCAGATTTGAGAACCAATTCAGAAATCTCATCCTTAAGATTTTTGTTCCCCTAGAACCACTCTTAAAGGAGCCTTGGTAGCATAGTGGTTAAGCACTCAGCTGCTAACCAAAAGCTCAGTGGTTCAAACCCACTAGCTGCTCCTTGGGAGATAGATGTAGAAGTGTGCTCCTGTAAAGATTACAGCCTTGGAAACCCTATGAGGCAGTTCTACTCCATCCTGTAGGGTCACTATGAGTCAGAATCAACTCAACAGCAATGGGTTTGGTTTTGGTTTTTTTTTTAGAACCACTCTTGATACCAAATGAAGATATAAAAAAGTGTGCAGGGTTGAGAGAGAACGAGAAAGAGAGTGCGAGCTTTGCCAGAACATCCATTTATATAAATGGAGGCAGGCCATACCCCCAAGGAAACTCCCCTTTGAACTGGTTGGCTGCTCACAGCAGATCACAAAATGGAAAGTGATTGCATTATGGAAGAGCACATGCCAAACAACTGAGAACTGCAGCCTAGTCAAGTTGACATATGAACATTAACCATCATGGTTGGGCCACAGTCTGCCCTGTGATTGTTTTACTCACTGTCTTAGTTCAGGTTCTCTAGAGGAGCAAAACTAGTGAAGCATATATAAACATATAGAGAGACAAATTTACTTCAAGGAAATGGTTCATGCAATTGTAGGGGCTGGCAAGTCAAAATTCGTGGGTCAGGCGACAAGCTGAAGACCTCTGCTGGCTCACAGGATTGCAGGGGCTGGGGAATCCAAAGTCTGTAGGTCAGGCAGCAAGGTGAAGGCCTCTGCCGGCTCACGTGGTTGTGGGGTTGGCAAATCCAAAATCTGCAAGTCAGGCGGCAGGCCAGAGACTTGGGCAGGCTCATGTCACAAGAACTGGAGGTCAGGTAACAAGAAGAATATGGGGTAGAGAGAGAGAGCACGAGCTTTGCTAGAACATCCATTTATATATCGGAGGCAGTCCACACCCCCAAGGAAACTCCCTTTTCAACTGATCAGCTACTCACATCAGATCACAAAATGGAAGGTGATTACATAGTGTCTGCCAAATCCCTGAGAATCATAACCTAGCCAAGTTGACACGTAACATTAACCATCATACTCACCTTGCAGGGATTGGTTGGTTTACTAGTCGGAAAGGTGGTGTGTAAATCCACCCAATAAGACTGAGTGGGTTGTGCTCCAATGTGGCAAATGGTCATTTCATAGTCCTGCTCAGAGGGCCATACCTTGAAATTGACAAGGAGCTTGCTTATACAAGCAGCCATGTCTACAGAGGTTTAAAACGGGGAGGAGGGAACCTCAAGACCAAGAAGAGCCTGGAGCAGAGTGGTTTGAACTAGGGTTCCTGTGTAGGGATCCTCCAATAAGAGCTGCAATACAGGTTAACGGCTGTAACACCGAAGAAGGCAAGAGGCCCAGAAGGGGCCTGGCAGCAGAGAGTTGGTGGCAAGAGGCCTGGAAGGGAGCCAGCAGCAGAGCCAGCAGCTGACAGGCCTAGAAGGGGCTCAGCAGCAGAGCCTGTATGGCTGAGAGAGGGCTACTACACTGGCTGTGAGCTGAAGCAGTTAGCAGCAGAGAGGCCTGAAGGCAGAGAGGCCTAATGGCAGTGAGGCCTGATGGCAGAGAGCGCTGGGACAGCTGTCTTAGTTGGAAGTTGTCCTGCACTAAAGAAGAGAAGGATGTGCTCTCCACTTTAAGGGAGCCTTCTAGATCTTGCCTGTGTGCTTCCTGATCCTGATCCCAAGTTGCTCCTGTTATTTCCAAGTTGATCCTAATCCCGAGTTGTAGCTTGTTACTTTCCTAATAAAACATGTAACTGTGAGTGTGGTCTGTGAGTTGTGTGTGGCCATTGAAATGAATTATTGAACCCTGAAGAGAAGTAGAGAATGCCGTAGGGGGAATGACTGGTGTCAGAAACCATGTGGAAGGGGGAAGGTGGAGATATAACTGACCTCCACCTCATAGGTATCAGCTTTGTGATGATCCTGATTCTTCTTCCTCAGGAATTTAGACAAGTCCTGATGCTGTATTACAGGTGCCTATGGATACCTAAGGAGCCCTGGTGGTGCAATGGTTAAGCACTCAGCTGCTAACCGAAAGGTTGGCGGTTCAAACTTACCAGTCACTCCATGGAAGAAAAGACCTGGCGATATGCTCCCATAATGATTTCAGCCTAGAAAACCCTATGGGGCAGTTCTACTCTGTTCTATAGGGTCACTATGAGTTGGAATCGACTTGACAGTACACAAGAACAAGAGATACCTAGGCAGCTGAACCTATGAACTCTGAGTCTCAGGAAGAGGTCTTAGGCATGGTGAGGTCACCTGCGAGAGCTTGCAGGTCGACCAGGTATCCAATCTAAGCCCTCTGGGCAGAAAGACTGAGGGCCTGGACTGTACCATTACACATCAGCACCTTATGCACACACTCTCAGCTCCCCCTCAGCAGCCTGAAAAACAGCTGTTTTACCCCCATTTGCAGACAAGGTGGCCCAGGTGGAAGAAGGGCATTAGATGACTTCCTGAGGCCACTCTGCCCTCATCCACACAGCTGCTCCTCGCACCCAGATCTGCTCATTGGCACCTCCTTTCTCTTCCCCTCCACCCTCATTCTCTGATGACTTAGCTTCCATTTCACTGGAAAAACAGAAGCAACCAGAAGAGAAGTGCACAAGCTCACTCCCACCCGACTCCCACTACCCACTCCATCAGCACCCTGCCTACCTGTTTCCTGTCTGTGATGGGTGATCCCCACTTCTGTCGAAGGCCAGCCTCTTCACCTGGACCGCAAACCCATGTATTATGCAAGGACTTCGCTGCAGCATCTCCTTCTCCATGGGACTGATCCATTAGCACCCATGCATGTAGTCATGGCTCCCGATGAAAAAGAAACCACCCTCTCTTGACCTCACATCACCTCCAGCTCTAGTCCCATTTCTTTGCTTCTTTTTCACAGAAAAACACCTTGAGAAAAGTTGTCTATATTCATGTCTCCAATTTTTCTGTTTTTCTCTGAAACCCACAATGATCAGGTTTTCACGCCCAACAAAGCACCCAGCCTGCACTGGCCAAGGTCGCCTGGGGCTCCCAAGGTCAGCCCTCAGGCCCCTCACTGACGCTGACCTGACCCATCATCTACTCACCTGGCGCAGGGGACATCATTCACTCTTGGGTCTCCTCTTCCCTGTGGCTGCTCCATCTGGGTCTTTCTTGCTGGTTCCCTCTTGTTATGGATTGAAGTGCACCCTCCAATCCTAACCCCTACACCTGTGGGTGTGATCCCATCTGGGAATAGGGTTTTCTTTGTTTTGTTAATGAGGCCATATCAGTGTAGGGAGTGTCTTAAACCTAGTGCTTTTTTTTTCTAAATTTTATTTATTCTATTGTTGAGAATATACACAGCAAAACATAAACCAATTCAACAAATTCTGCGTGTACAATTCAGTGACATTGATTACATTTTTCAAGTTGTGCAACCATTCTCACCCTTCTTTTCTGAGTTGTTCCTCCCTCATTAAGAAACTCACTGTCCCCTAAGGTTCTTATCTAATCTTGCCATTGTCAGTTTGATCTCATATAGACAATTCTTCAAAGAGCATAATCCTCAAGACAGACATTCTTTACTAGTTAAGCTGAACCATCAGTTTTAAGATGACTTCAGGGGATATTTTTCTTTAAGGTTTAAAGATTATCTCAGGGCAATAGTTTCAGGGGTTCATCCGCCCAACCCTAATGACTTTTGAGACATAAAAAGAGAAGATTAGACACAGAGAGAAGGAAGTACAAATGGGGGAAGATAGATGCCACATGGAGACCACCAAGGAACCAAGAAAAGCTGGGGCTACCGAAGGTGAGACAAGGATCTTCCCCCAGAGCGAACAGACAGCCTTCCCCAAGAGCTGGTGCCCTGTATTTGGACTTCTCACCTCCCGGTGGCACAACAGTTAAGCGCTTGGCTGCTAACTGAAAGACAGCCAGTTGGAACCGACTCAAGTGCCTCCACCAGAGAAAGAGCTGGCGATCTGCTCCATAACGATTACAGCCTAGAAAACCCCATGAAGCAGTTCTATTCTGTCACATGGTATTGCTGTAAGTTGAGAATCAACTCGAGGGCACCCAGCAACAACAGCCTCCTATACTGTGAGAAGATAAATTTGGTTCCTTAAAGCCACCCACTTGTATTTCTGTTAGAGCTGCACTAAGAAACTAAGACGCCTCTTGATTCCCAGACTTCTCCCTGTTGGAGGGCCCACAGGCTCAGTCATCCGATCTCTTCCTTCTTCGCTTCCAGTCTCCACTCACAGCTGCGCCCCAACCCTCAGCAACCCCACTCTCCCTCTCCCTCCTCGGCCCCCCACCTGGTCCTGGCACCCCTCTGCTCAGTCCTCCAGCCACTGGGAGGCTGGAAGGAGGGGAGGAGGGGGGCAGAAGGAGGCACTTGCCCGCAGACAAGGCTGACATTCTAAGGCACCACAAGTGTGAAAGGCACCTGACTGAGGCAGCTGGACAAGAGAGGGGGTTATCTGCTGAGGCAGCTATCAACGTCTATCCATCCTGAAATGGCGGGGGTGGGGCACAACTTAGAGATTGCCCCTGGGTGCTCATTACTCTCCATAGTCCCTGGTCCCCATCTGTGCTCATCTCCGACCTCCTGCACCCTCTGCTCTTCAGCCACACTGCCTCCTCCTAGCATCGCTCCCAAGAGGGAAGAGGGGCTGCACTCCCTGGGTGTGCTAGTCCCCCCAGATACTTGCTTGGGTCCCTCCTTCTACTGTGCCGGCCCTTATCTGCAGGCCCTTCTGGTCCATCCACTCCAGTTACACTCCAGCACCCCCACCCGCTCCCTCTCCACTTCCCTGGCTTGCTTCTTCCCTGCATGATACCGTGTTTACTTTTTCCTCTGTTATTGCTGTTCCTCCCACGACAGTGTGGACTCCACAGGGCGTCGGCGTCACGGTCACTGCATCCAGCAGTGCCTGCGCAAAGACAAACGGACAAGTTGTGTGGTCAGAAGCCGGGAGGCAGAGCCCCTGTCTGCTGCGATCCCCAACCTGCCTGGGGCAAGGAGGGCTCTCGGTGCCGGTCTCCGGGGAAGGGGCAAGGAATGCATGAATGAATGAAGTGGCCGCAGCCAACCATCATCGCCTTCTGGGGAGACAGGCTCCGCCGGACGAAACCCTAGTCCGAGGAGACATGCTCAGCGCTGAGCTGCTTGTAAGGTCTCAGGCCGGGTTCGCCGAAGCCTCCTCTGCGGCTCCCTACACCTCTCGGCCTCCCGCGCCCGGCTGAGTACAGGCGTAGAGCCAGGCGGAGCCTGCATCCTTTGACCATGCCCCTCTCCTGACCCCGCCCCCTCTGACCACGCCTATCATCGTAGGCCCGCCCCCGTCCAACCCCGTTCCGTTCGGCCCCGCCGCCGCCTCCAGACTTCTCCCGGCCTTCCGCGCCCAGCTGGGTTCAGCAGTAGAGCCTGGAACTTCTAACCACGCCCCTCTTCTGGCCCCACCCTGCACCCACTGACCTCGCCCCTCTCGTAGGTCCCGCCCCCGTTCGGCCGCGCTGCGTCCCCTCCAGTTTCCAAGCGCCCCACCCAGGCACTCTGACCACGCCCCTACCTGGCCCCGTCCTGTGCTTCCGACCACTCCTCTCCTGCCCCCATAGGCCCCACCCCCTCCCGCCCCCGCGAGCCCTGCCGGGTTCCTCCGGGGAGCCCGGCTGGTCTCGTGCCCTCTGGCCACGCCCCCTCCTGGCCGCGCCCAGCGCCCTATGACCACGCCCTTCCAGGCCTCTCCCCACTCCCCGCGTCCTCTGTCCAAGCCTCACCAGCCACACTTGGCCCTGCCGCCGCCGCCTCCTCCGCGACCCTCCCGGCCCCTCGGGCCGGCAAGGGTTCCTCTGCGCTCTCTGACCACGCCCCCTCTTGGCCCCGTCCCACCCCCCTTAGTTGCAGGCCCCGCCTCCTCCCTGCCCCTCGAGCCTCTGCGGAGCCCAGCCGGGCCTGCGCACTCTGGCCACGCCCCTTCTGGCTCCGCCCCGCGCCCTCTGATCACGCCCCCGCCCGGCTCCGCCCCGCTACCGGCGGCAGGGTGGGAGCCGGGCCGCGCAACGCGCATGCTCCAAGCGCGGCGCCCCCGACTCGGCGCTCGGCTTCACTCGGGCATTTCCGCCTCTTTGTTTTAAACTCCGGACGGGTTTTTTTCTCCTCCTCTTGGGGGGGACCCGGAGGGAGCGGCGCCCCCTCCCCCGCCCCCGGTGTGGCCCCCGCGTGCGCCCCGCTCATTCGCGGCCCGGAGATCACAGGTCAGTGGATCCCCGTCCCAGCCGGGCCTGGGCCCGAGCGCCCGCTCCCAGGCCGCAGCCTCGGCCTCCGCGAGCCCGGAAGGCTCCGGAAGCCCCTGCCTGCATCCTGGGCGTCCCCTCATCGGCTGGGCCCGCAGGAGCCCAGCACCCTCGGCAGGCCCCAGGCCCGCTCAGGACCCAGGGTGGGTCAGACCTTATCAGTGGTCGCCGAGGAGGGCTGGACCCCGGGGCTGGTCACCGGGGAGGGCTGGACCCCTTGAGTGGGCAGGACCCAGGGAGGACTGGACCCGGGGACCGGTCACCGAGGAGGGCTGAGGCTTTGGGACCAGTCACTGAGGAGGGCTGGGACCCCAGGACCGGTCACCGAGGAGAGCTGAGGCTTTGGGACCAGTCACTGAGGAGGGCTGGGCGCCTGGGACCGGTCACCGAGGAGGGCTGGGAGCACGGGACCGGTCACCGAGGAGGGCTGGGAGCACGGGACCGGTCACCGAGGAGGGCTGGGCGCCTGGGACCGGTCACCGAGGAGGGCTGGGCGCCTGGGACCGGTCACTGAGGAGGGCTGAGGCTTTGGGACCAGTCACTGAGGAGGGCTGGGAGCCCGGACCAGTCACCGAGGAGGGCCAGACCCAGAACAGGTCACTGAGGAGGTCTGAGACCCCAGGATGGGTAGCCCAGGAGAGCTGGGACTCTGGGATGGGTCACCAAGGAGGTCTAGATCCTGGGTCGGGTCACCAAGGAAGGCTGGACCCCGGGACATATCACCAAGGAGGACTGGGGCCCCAGGACTTGTCACCGAGGAAGGCTGGACCACGGGACATATCACCGAGGAGGATTGGGGCCCCAGGACTTGTCACTGAGGAGGGCTGGACCCCGGGACATATCAGCAAGGAGGACTGGGGCCCCAGGACTTGTCACCGAGGAAGGCCAGATCTTAGGAATGGTCTCTGAGGAGGTCTGGGCCCTGGGACAGGCCCAAGGGCACTTCTGGGACCCGGACACAGCCACCTGCAGTAGGCTGGAACTGTGAGACTGGACCTTGAGAAGGACTTCTGCCATGGGACAGGTCCCCAGGGAGGGCCAGGACCCCTGAACAAGTCCCTAAGGAGCATCTGCTTCCCAAGACTGGTGTGTGAGGAGTACTGGGGCCCCTGAGCCAGGCCCCCATAGGGTTGTGATCCTGGGGCGGGATCCAGAGGCACCCCAAATCCTGGGGCAGGATACAGCCCCCTCAACAGGACTGCTTGCTTTGAGACCCTGGGCCTCTGGGATCCAGGTCACCTGAGCCCCACAGGTGAAACCTATGCCCCCTTTCCATGAGGCCTCTGAGCGCCCTGATAACATGAACTCCTGGGCCAGCTTTACAGACCTTGACACCTTGACTGGGGCCCTGGGGCAGGTGTGAGCCAAGGTTGGGGCCCACCCTCCTGGCTCTGGGGACTCAGGCTTCAGGGGAATTCCTAGTCCATACTGGCTCCATGGCCCAGGCCAGCCCTGTGCCCACTCCCCGAACCCAGCAAATTGTTTGCTACCCTGTTTTCCCAGCTCCCTCCAGCCAGGGTCACTGTCATTTCCTGTCTGCACCCTTGGTCAGGGCCTGATTGCTACAGCTACTCCTACCCCTCTCCTCTTCCTGGTGGTGTCACCAAAGGAGCCCCAATTTCAAGGTCACGCAGGTGCACCCTCATCCCAAGCCTAGGGGAGTTTTCAGTGTCCAGGAGATTCCAGGAGCACGCAGAAGATGTGAGCCTGGGAGTGTGGGCTTCTGGGAATTTGGGGGGTAGTTGGCCCAGTGCAGAAAGTTGGGGCTGGTGAGGTTGCATGTCAGGTGCGTGAGTCAGGCACCTTCCCCACTCTCCCTCCACTCCGGGAAGGGGCAGCATTAAAGGGACTTAGGGAGAATCTTTGTTTCTCTGAAGCCTGTGAGTCAGCCTTTCATCTAGAACTTGTCCGTGTGTTCCTTTTATTTGGAAGCGATAATGAGAAAACAGGATGTAGTTTTTACTTTGTGAAATATTAAAGAGCTAGTGGTATCTGCTGCCTTTGCTTTGGAAGAGCTCCAGAGTGTGGCAAGTGAAACAATTCTGGAAGCGTTCGGAGAGAGTGTAAACGCCAGGAGGGCAGGGGCTGTGCCCACCTCAGCTCCCAGCACAGGCTGCCTGGTGTAGGGTCATATTATTGAGTGAACGAAGGAATAAAAGGAAGGTAGGGTATACTTTTGGAAAAGCCGACTTGGGTTGGGACTGCAAACTTATCCGGAAGTTGGGCAATAGGATGAGGCATAGTCTGAGACTCTGGGCTTGTAGCATGGACTCTAGAGAGACACGAAACTGTCAGCTTGGTACCTGGTTTTGTGGCACAGCTTCTTGTTACTTAGGAGATTTTAGATTGCAATTTAATGTTTCATTGTACTGAATCACAACAGAATTGTCTCCCTGAATAGGCCAGCTTAGAAACTTCCATTTGCCACATATAACGCTTGGGACCTTTTTACTCAGTGCTTACTTCTGATTCATTCTTTTGACATATATTTTACTTTCTTTCTTTTTTTTTAATTTGCTTTGTAGAATTTTTGGTAGAAGATTTAGAAAACTAGTTATTCAGATTTGGTTGTTGTTGGCCCCTGACTTATGGCAGCCCCGTGTACAGTGGGATGGGACCGTTGTGATCCATAGGGTCGTCAATGGCTGATTTTCAGAAGTCGTTGCCAGGCCTTTCTTCCTAGTCTGTCTTAGTCTGGAGGATCCATTGAAACCTATTCAACGTCATAGCAACACACAAGTCTCCACTGCCAGACAGGTGGTGGCTGCACATAAAGTGCATTGGCCAGAAATGGAACCTAGGTCTTCCCCATGGAAGGTGAGAATTCTACCACCAGACCACCACTGGCATCTCAGATTTGGTTAGGCTCTTTGTTTCCCCATTTTCTAATTTTTAAAGGTGTGATAGTGTCAGGTGGTTGTGTTAGTTATTGTTGCACAACAAATCACCCCAAAATTTAGTAGCTGAAAACACCCATTTATTATCTCATGGTGTCTGTAAGTCATAGGTCTGGGCACAGCTTAGCTGGGTCTGCACTGAGACTGTCGGCCGGGGCTGTGGTCTCATCTGATGGCTTGACTTGGGGAGGACCCGCTTCCAAGCACGCTGACGTGGCTGTTGGTGGGAGATGGCAATTCTCTGCTGTGCAGGCCTGCCCGTGGGGCAGCTCACAACATGGCAGCTGCTTCCCTCACGCCAGAGAGAGCAAGCATGAAGTCAGTCTTTTTGTAACCTCACCTTAGAAGTGACTACCCACCACTTTTATCACGTTCTGTTAGAAGCTTGTCGCTGGGTCCAGCCCGCGCTCAAGGGGAGGGGATTACACAGGGGGTGCATACTGGGAGTGAGCTGGGGTCCCCCAGGGTCTCTCAGAGTCTACCTGACTCAGTGGTGTTGTGAGCCTGGCATCTCTCTGATTTTTCGCTAATGTGGGGCCTGTACCCAAGAAGCATCCTAGAAGTTAAATTAAGATGATTATATATATCAGAGAAAAAAAACAAAACCAGTTGCTGTTGGGTGGATTCCAACTCCTGGCGATCCCACGTGTGCAGAGTAGAGCTGTGCTCCATAGGGTTTTATGGCTGATTTTTCAAAATAGATCACCAGGCCTTTCTTCTGAGGAGCCTCTGGCCTTTTGGTTAGTAGCTGAGCACCTAACTGTTAGCACCACCCGGGGACTCCATGATCGTGCAGTAGCTGTTAAATATGAGGTCACAGCAATCTGAGTGCCTCTTTGGTTGGTACAGCTTCCTCTGTTGTCACCATAATGATTGACGTCATTGTGAGCCATGGACCAACACACAAGGGGACATAAATCACAAATAGCAGATCTTGGCAATTGTCAAATACCAAGCAGTGTTAAGTTTGGAAGACACTGTCAGACCCCTGCAGATAATTTTACGTGCGTGGGTGTATGAGTCAGTGACTTGGAATTCTCTGATTGGAATTGTCCTTGCGCCTGACTTCTGAGGAAGAAACGTGAGTTGCTTCTAGAGCCTCTTTATTTTTTTCCATTTTATTTTGTCCCAGAAGTTCTAAACTAACATCTGTAGGAAGTTTTCCTGAACCATTTCAAATATGTAGGGAAAATTTTGAGGAGCCCTGGAGGTACAACGGTTAAGTGCTTGGCTGCTAACCGAAAGGTTGGGGGTTTGAACCCACCAGTGGCTCCACAGGAGAAAGGCCTGGTGATCTGCTGCCATAAAGATGGCAGCCAAGAAACCCTATGGAGCAGTTCTGCTGTGTCACATGGGGTCACTGTGAGTCAGAATTGACTCGATGGTCCCTAACAACAGGGAAAATGTTGGTCCTTGTGCACTGGCTTATTTGTGTCCTTTTAAATACCGTAGAAGGCGTGAGACCATGAAGCGTTTCAGATAGTTGCTCCTCGTCAGGAAATCACGTCCCAGGGATTTGCGAGATGTAGGAACCTGCTCTGTAGGAGCCTGGCCAGTCCCGGCCTGTGTCTTCCATCCTGCAGAGAGCCCAGACCTCTGGACACCATGCCTTGTACTGCCTGGGGCGAGTGTGGCACAGGGCTGGGAAGGCACCACCCAGAGGCCACACGGGAGGCCCCCTGGAGGACTCATCCCAGGACGTAGGTACCTGATTGCATCACATGGAAGGAGACCCCCTACCACCCTACTCTCAGGACCACCCAAGGCTCCACTTTGGGGTCAGCAGCTGCTACTTCCTCGGCCCCTCTCAGGCCTGCTGGCGGGGCTGCTAGCGTGGGGGACACTAGCCAATGATTGGAATTACTTATTCGGGTTGTTTGATTTGGATTTTAAAGCAAGGTGTGCCTTTTGGCCTGTACTGTTAACTTTTTAACCTGTGAAGTGGCAGGATCTATTTCATTTGGAGCCTTACTCAGTTAGCCATCAGAATTACATTTAAAGTTAAAGATGTCATTGTTCTGTGACTGTTGAACGACATTGAGGTGTAGGGACAGTATCCTATTGTTTGCTTCTCACTGTCCTGATATTTGCCATGAACCCAGCAAAGATGCCGTGCTGTGCTTCAAACCGTAGAGTGATTATTCTTCGATTCTACAATATTTTACCTTCAAATTGAAAAAGACATTTGGTCTTTCAGAATAATAAAATGCTATCTTTTCTGTCTGCCGCTTTTCTCCTTACAGAACTGAACGATACCAGAGCCACGATGACAGAAAAGAACACCCACGAGTGACTTAACATATGAGGACAGAGGACTGAGGTGAGTGTGGTGTCATGAGTGTTCTAGAACCGTCCGTTGAATTAAGCCAAACTCCTGTTGATATCTGCTGAAACACACCAGGAATTATAGTCCCTACCAACCAATTGCTAGGTTGATTTGTTTTGGTTTGGTTTTGTTTTTAGAGAGAACCACAAATATTTAGGTGAATGAAGAGAGTAGAGGCTAATTATTTTTTTTTTCCCAAATGCATTAGTATTTTCTGGACTTGCTACATTAACAGCCAATTCCAGGTGTGTAGGAGGAAATACGCAAACAGTAGAAAGCTGTCTGCAGACCTTCTCAAAGTCTCCCGCTCACAGGCAGGGGCTGTGTGGGTCTCATGGGGGCTACACAGATCTCATGGGGTCTGCACGAGACTCGGGGGGCTGCATGGGATTCGTGGGGGTTGCGTGGGTCTTGTCAGCTGCTATATCTCTCAGGTCTCAGACAGGGCATGGCCCCTATTGTTGCTGTTAGGTGCCGTCAAGTCAGCTCCAACCTCGTGTACAAAAGAACGAAACACCGCCTGGTTCTGTGCCATCCTCACAGTCGTTGCTATGTTTGAGCCTATTGTTGCAGCCACTGTGTCAATGCATCTCGTTGAGGGTCTTCCTCTTTTTCGCAGACCCTCTACTTTACCAAGCGTGGTGCCCTTCTCCAGGGACTGGTCCCTTTTGATAACATGTCCAGAGTAAGAGAGACAAAGTCTCATCATCGTCGCTTCTAAGGAGTGTTCTGGCTGTACTTCTTCCAACACAGATTTCTTTGTTCTTCTGGCAGTCCACGGTCTAGTCAGTATTCTTCACCAACACCGTGATTCACATCTACCCATTCTTCTTTGGTCTTCCTTATCCACTGTCCAGCTTTCTCATGGTATTAGGTACTCAACAGTAGAAGCTGGTGTTTATTGAGTGTTTTTCGTATGCTAGGTCCTGTTCCTGGAGCGCCACAGGTGTTGACTGTTTGATTCTCCGATGGCCCCGGGGTCGCTCTCTGATGCTCCCCATTTGCCTTCTGAGGAAATGGAGGCACAGGGCACAGTCCCAGCTAGGAAGTGAAGGATTAGCCTTTCTTCTTTTTCATTTTAAGTGCTGTTATTTTACTTTTTTACCCAAGTTTTTATTACACTACAGAAAAATAGAAGGAACTTTACAATGAGCACCTTATATCCTCCTCCTGTGGCTGGCTGTCAAGGAGTCTGCTCCGACTCATGGTGACCCCATGCACAACAGAGCAGAACATTGCCCTGTGCTGCAGCAGCTTCATGGTCGCCAGTATGCTCGAGTCCATTGTTGCAGCCACTGTGAATTCTGAGTGCCTTCCAACCTAGGGCTCATCTTCCAGCACTGTATCAGGCAATATTCTGTTGTAATCCATAGGGTTTTTATTGGCTAATTTTCAGAAGTAGATCGCCAGGCCTTTCTTCCTAGTCTGCCTTAGTCTGGAAGCTCCGCTGAAACCTGTCCACCATGGGTGACTCTGCTGGTATTTGAAATACTGGTGGCATAGCTTCCAGCATCATAGCAGACATAAGCCACCACAGTATGACAAGCTGACAGATGGGTGGTAGTCCTCCTGAATTCAGCAACTGTTTACATTCTGCCGTATTTGCTTCATTTCTTTCTCTAAATTCATATTTATTATTGAATCATCTGGGGCAGTTCTGCTGTGCCCTATAAGGTCGCTATGAGTCGGAATCGGCTTGATGGCAGTGAGTTTGGGTTTTTTTCTTTTTTTTTTTTTTTTTTAAACCCTTTAATCAGAGCGTGCCCATCCTGAGAGTAAGGATTGTCTCCTCCATAACAACCCTGCCATTATCCCATCGAGGAAAATGAGCGTTATTTCTTGGTATTAATGACTATCCATTTCATTTTCACATCTCTCCAATTGCCTCAAGAATGTCTTCCATAGCTTTCAGCCCCAAACAAAAACCAGCCAAGTCTCCTGGGTTGCACTGGTTGTGACTCAGGGTCCTGTCCTTCAGGTGCCCCCTCTCCCTCCACGGCATTGACTTTTCCAGGCCACTCTGCATTCATCTGACTGTTCCCTTACGGCATTGTCTAACTTCTTCTTTGATGACTCGTGCACTTTGTAAGCTCAAATGGAACTGGTAGAGGCTAGGTCACATCCAGGGTTTGGCGAAAATACATCATGGGCGCTGTGGGTGTTTTCTGTTGTATCCCAGCAGAGACATCCAACGTCCATGTCCCCTGATCTGTGATGCGGAGTGTAGTCCCGCGTTTAAGGTATTGGTGGCCGCACCACTCCTTGGGGAGGCACAGTTTGCCTTCAGGGTCCCAGGTGCTCATGGGCAACCACGCCCCTGGCCAGTGTCCCTCTCAGGGAGAGGTGACTTTGTGATGTGAATGGGCAGTGGAAACCTGTTAGCACTCAAGTCAACAAGGTCCACATAGCTTGATGGAAGCTACGCCTTAGTAACGTGCAGCTGGACTTCCTTATCTGTCAGGAGGGCAAATTAACTGTACCCTCTCTTTCTCGTTTCTGTCGTGGAGGTGTTCTTCCGGCCATTTCCTTCCGTTTCTGAGGTGTACACGGCGAGTCAAATCCACTCAGTTGTGTTTCTTTTAGCGGACTTGACAAAAGGTTTAGGAGCCTGGGTGGCGCAAGCAGTTGGTAATTGACTGTTACGTAAAGGTTGGCAGTTCGAACCCACCCAGTGGCTCTGTGGAAGAAAGGCCTGGCAAACTGCTTCTGTAAAGATTACAGCCAAGAAACCCCTACGGAGCAGTTCTCCTCTGGAACGCATGGGGTTGCCGTGAGTCAGAACCAACTCGACAGCAGTGGGTTTGGGTTTTTTTGGTTGGTTGTTTTTGGTTTATAAAAGGTTTAGTGGGTGGAAAGAATTTGAAGTTGTTCAGTGAAGCAAGGCTTTTGCTGTCAACACGTTCTGTACATAAATCAGTGGGTATCTTAAGTTATTCTGAAGCTTCTCTTTCTTATAGAGACTGTAGAATGACTAGAGGCAGTTCATTTTCCCCAGCCTTTCGTTAAAGACCACCAGAAAGAGGATGGACGTAACAAGACAAAGGAGGGATCCTGGAAGACCCAGCCTCTGCTACTTCCTTGTTAGCTAGTTTCTTGTCTCTAAGATTCTTGCCTTGTAAAAATGTTTATAGATTTGGTGGCCACTCTGTATTTTAAATACTTAGAAAACTGCCCTTTCTTCTGTTTCGTTGTCCTCATTAGTCGCTGTCGAGTTGATTGCGACTCATGGCGACCGCATGTGTGCCGAGTAGAACTGTTCCACAGAGTTTTCAAGGCAGAGTTTTCAAAAGCAGATCACCAGGCCTTTCTTCCAAAGTGCCTTCGGGTGGGTTCGAACTGCCAGCCTTTCAGCTAGTCGTCAAGCGCTTAACAGTTAGCGGCACTCAAGGACCCCAGTTTCCTTCTGCTAGTTACTTTCATTTTCCTAAATACTATTGCGTTAGTCTCCGATTGCTGTATAACGGATCATCACGAGCCTAGTGGCATTCATTAGCTCACAGTTCAGGTCAGAAACTCAGGCACGGCTGGCTGGATTCTCTGCTCAGGGTCTCATGAGGCTGAAATCAAAGTGTCAGCCAAGCCTGCGCTTCTCACCTGGGGCTTGGGGTCCCTTCCAGGCTCACTGGTTGTCGGTAGAATTCATTTGTGGATGTAGGACCGAGGTCCTCATTTTTTTGCTAGCTGTCGGCTGGGGACTGCTCTCAGCTCCTAGAGGCCTCCCGTAGTTGCTAGCCGTGTGGCCCCCCTAGGCGGGTCACTACATGCGTGTTTTCTTTCTGCTGGCAAGCTGGAGTGTGTCTCTCTGACTTCTTCTCTGCAGTCAGCTGGAGAAAACTCTGCTTTTAAAGGGCTCATGTGATTAGGTCGGGCCCACCCACACCATCTGTTTAAGGTGAACTGAATTGGGGCCTCAGTTACATCTGCAAAAATCTCTCTACAGCAGACCTGGACTAGTGTTTGAATAGCTGGAAGAAGGGGTGTTAACGGGCTGGACTCTTGGAGGTCATCTCAGAATTCTGCCTACCACAGTCTGCCCCTGACCCCCCAAAATTTCACATCCTTCCCAGATGTCAAATGCTTCCACCCCCTCCCAAGGTTCCCAAGGTTCTCACCCTGTCATACCATCAGTTTGAAGTCCCAAATTTCACCTAAATCTTACTTATCAGCTCAAACATCCAAAATCTCATTATCTAAATCATCTAGATTACGTGAGGGTGAGTCTCTGGGTGTAATCCTTCAAATCCAGCTCCTGGGCACCTGCGACACTAAAGGACACGTGACCTGCCCCCAGCACTCCCAACATCCGGTGCTGGGACACGCATAGGATAACAGTTACTGACATTCTGGTCTAAAAGGGGGAAATGGAAGGTGAGAAGGAGTCACTGGTCCAAAGCCGTTGGGAGACCCAGCAGGGCAGACTCCAGCAGGAGTTCTTTGATTGGGGTTCAGGGTCTGGGGTCATCCTCCCTGGCTCAGCTTCACCGTCTGGGCGCTGCTTCCACCCTTTGAGTCATCCTTCCTTTTTCGTGAAAGGGAACATGTCTTTGCATCCGAGTAGTTTTATCAGCCAGCTTCCTGCCAGTAGGGTCTCGGGGGTCTGGTAGGCTCCTTTCATTTCATATTCTCTCTATCCTTTCGGCCCCACCTGGCAGAGTTTCTGCTGGTACATTTTTCTCAGTAATCCACTTCCTTAGACAGAAGCCACATCCACAGGCTTCTTTCTGAGATTATCCCTTCTCTCTGTCTGCTGCTGAGGAGGCTGTGGGATGACACCCTTCAGCTTCCTAGCGACCCTCAGGCTTGACTGAGAAGATCTGGGAGGCAGGACAGCCCTCATCTCGTGAACAACTCCCCTGACGTGTGGGTCTTTCGGAGGTTGTAGCAGAAAGCTGTCTCGTCTCCCGTGTTTTCTCCAGAGCACGTGTTCCTGACAGCAGATTTCTTACTTTTAGCGCCTCAGTTTCTCTCTCTTTTCTCGGATTTTATTATGAGCAGCCAGCAGAAACCAGGCTCACTGTCAGCACTCTGCTTGAAATGCCCTGAACTAAAAAACAGGTTCACTGGGTACAAGGTCGCTTTCCACGTAACTGCAGGCCAGCGTGCCGCTGCGTTTCTGCCGCTGCGTAATAAGGGTCTCCCCTTCTGCAGTTTCCAGTAACTCTCAGGTCCTTCTGAGCTGCCACTGGCAGCGTCTTTAACGTCCATGTTTCTACTGACAGTTTGTTCAAGCAGTCATTATGGATGACATTGTGATTGTGTCCTCCTAAAATATATGTTGGGATCCTAACCCCTATTCATGTGGATGTAATCTAATCTAATGCAACATAATCACCTTCTGTAGTGCAATCTAATGTGATGTAATCAGTCTGTCTATTGAGGTCATTCCAGTGTAGTGTGGATCCTAAAGCTAATCACTTCTGAGTGCTATAAAGAACAGTATAGGTGTTCTGACAGGGATCACAACAGAGGGTCCTGGACAGAGCTGGTGAAAAAGGTAGAACAAAATTCTAACTCAAAAAAAAAAAACCAGACTTACTGGCTTGACAGAGACTGGAGAAACCCTGAGAGTATGGCCCCTGGACACCCTTTTAGCTCAGTAATGAAGTCACTCCTGAGGTTCACCCTCCAGCCAAACATTAGACAGCCCCATAAAACAAAATGAGACTAATGGGGTACAACAACCCAAGGATAAGGACTAGAAGGCAGGAGGGGACAGGAAAGCTGGTAATAGGGAACCCCAGGTCGAGAAGGGAGAGTGTTGACATATCGTGGGGTTGTTAACCAATGTCATAAAACAATGTGTGCTAACGGTTTAATGAGGAACTATTCTATAAACCTTCATCTAAACTACACTAAAACTTAAAAAAAAAAACAAAAACAGTATAGACACAGGTGCAAGTACAAACTGGGGAAGACAGATGCCATGTGAGGGCCAAGGAACCAAGGAACACCCGGGGCTGCTGACAAGGAAGGAATCCACATGGCCGAGACTCTCATTTGGAGTTTTAGTCTCCGGAACTGTGAGAAAATAAGTTTCTGTTCTTTAAAGCCACCCGCTTGTGGTATTTCTGTTATAGCAGCATTAGGAAGCTAAGACAGCAGTCTTGGTTTTTTCTGTCACACGCCTCCCAATTCTCCCAGCCTCTGCCCATTCTGCTTGACTCCTCAGCTCCTCCAGCATTTTTAAGTGTTTGCTACAACAGGATCCCACTTCAGGTACCAAATCTATGTTTTAGTTTTCTATTGCTCTGTAACCAGTGACCACAAACTTAGGGGCTTAGAATAACACCCATTTGTTAGCTCACAGTTCTGTAGGTCAGAAGGCCAGGCATATCTAATATATACAGGCATACCTTGGAGATACTGCGGGTTTGGTTTCAGACCACTGCTATAAAGCGAATATCGCAACAGAGTGAGTTACATGAAGTTTTTGGTTTCCCAGTGCATATAAAAGTTATGTTTACGCTATACTGTAATCTGTTAAGTGTGTAGTAGCATTATGTCCAGAAAAAAGGTACATACCTTAATTAAAAAATGCTTCATTACTAAAAAATGCTAACCATTATCTGAACCTTTAACGAGTCATAATCTTTTTCCTGGTGGAGGGTCTTACCTCGATGTTGATGGCTGCTGACTGATCAGGGTGGTGGTTGCTGAAGGTTGGGGTGACTGTGGCAATTTCTTAAAATAAGACAGCAGTGAGGTTTGCCACGTCGATTGATTCTTTCACAAAAGATTTCTCTGTAGCGTGTGATGCTGTTTGATAGCGTCTTACCCACAGTAGAACTTCTTTCAAAATTGGAGTCAGTCCTTACAAACCTTGCCGCTGCTTTATCAAATGCATTTATGTAATATTCTAAATCCTTTGTTGTCATTTCAACAGTGTTCACAGTATCTTCACCAGGAGTACATTCCATCTCAAGAAACCACCTTCTTTGCTCACCCATAAGAAGCAACTCCTCATCCGTTAAGGTTTTATCATGAGATTGCAGCAATTCAGTCACATCTTCAGGCTCCACTTCTAATTCTAGTTCTCTTGGTGTTTCTGCCACATCTGCAGTTACTTCCTTCACTAAAGTCTTGAACCCCTCAAAGTCATCTATGAGAATTGGAATCAAGTTCTCCCAAACTCCTGTTAATATTGATATTTTGATCTCCTCCCTTGAATCACGAATGTGCTTAATGGCGTCTAGAATGGTGAATCCTTTCCAGAAGGTTTTCAAGTTAACTTTGCCCAGATCCATCAGAGGAATCAATATCTGTGACAGCTATGTTGTTGTTGTTAGGTGCTGCCGAGCCAGTTCTGACTCAGCCTTACGAAGCGTGTTTCTTAAATAATAAGACTTGAAAGTCGAAATTACTCCTTGATCCATGGGCTGCAGAATGGATGTTGTGTTAGCAGGCATTAAAACAACATTAATCTGCTTGTACATCTCCATCAGAGCTCTTGAGTGACCAGGTGCTTTGTCAGTGAGCAGTAATATTTTGAAAGGAGTCTTTTTTTCTGAGCAGTAAGTCTTAAAATATTCAGTAAACAATGTTGTAAACAGATGTGCTGGTATCCAGGCTTTGTAGTTCCATTTGTAGAGCACAGGCAGAGTAGATTTAGCATAATTCTTAAGGGCCCTAGGATTTTCAGAATGGTAAATGAACAATTGGCTTCAACTTAAAGTCACCAGCTGCATTAGCCCCTAACAATAGAGTCAGCCTGTCCTTCGAAGCTTTGAAGCCAGGCATTGACTTCCCTCTAACCGTGAAAGTCCTAGGTGGCATCTTCTTCCAATAGAAGGCCGTTTCGTCTGCATTGAAAATCTGTTGTTGAGTGTAGCTGCCTTAATCAGTTATCTTAGCTAGAGCTTCTGGATAACTTGCTGCAGCTTCTCCATCAGCACTTGCTGCGTCACCTTGCACTTTTATGTTATGGAGACGGCTTCTTTCCTTAAACCTCATGAACCAACCTCTGCTAGCTTCAGACTTTTCTTCTGCAGCTTCCTCACCTCTCTCAGCCTTCATAGAATTGAAGAGAGTTAGCGCCTTGCTCTGGATTAGGCGTTGGCTTAAGGGAATGTTGGGGCTGGTGTGATCTTCTCTCCTGACCAGTAAAACTTTCTCCATATCAGCAAAAAGACTGTTTTGCTTTCTTATCATTCATGTGTTCACTGGAGTAGCACTTTTAATTTCCTTCAAGAACTTTTCCTTTGCATTCACAACTTCGCTAACTGGCGCAAGAGGCCTAGCTTTCAGCCTCTCTCCACTTTCGACCTGCCTTCCTCACTAAGCTTAATCATTTCTAGCTTTTGGTTTAAAGTGAGCGACCTGGGACTCTTCCTTTCGCTTGAACACTTAGAGGCCATTGCAGGGTTATTAATTGGCCTGATTTCAATATTATGGAGTCTCAGGGAATAGGGAGACCCGAGGAGAGGGAGGGAGATGGGGAACGGCCGGTTGGTGGAGCTGTCAGAACACACACAACATTTATTAAGTTTGCTGTCTTATTTGGGCACAGTTCGTGGCGCCTAAAAACAATTACTATAGTAATATCACAGATGACTATAACAGATACAATAATAATGAAAAAGTTAGAAATACTGCGAGAATTACCAGAATGTGACACAGAGACACGAAGTGAGCACATGCTCTTGGAAAAATGGCGCCAGTAGACTTGCTCGATGCAGGGTTGCCACAGCCTTCAGTTTGTAAAACGCAGTATCTGCGAAGTGCAATAAGGCAAAAGCACGATAAAATGAGGTATGCATATATAGACTTACCTATTTTGTGCATGAGCTGCTGATTGGGGTAGTAGGTGAGGTTTTAGCTCATCTACACCCTCACCCTTTTCCTCCCCATCCTCTCAATATAGTTTTATCACTCTTTTTAGCTCTTCTACTAGTAACCTTTGAATTTTAACATATATGCCAATACCTTTACTTCCTGCCTCACGACCTATAGGCAGTATCCCTCACTTGCCACTTTGGAAGATTACGACATTAGCCTTCTCCAGTTTCCTTCACTCCTCTTCCCCCAGCCCTCAGTTTTGTTCTCTGCTTCCGCTTTGCCTTTACAAGACTGATAATTTATCTTTTTTCCTGCAACCCCAAGTTTTTCATGTTTTCTGAAGGTCAAGCCTGAGAGTTGAAAGTTAATGTTGTGATTATGTAAATGTTGTTTATTTTACAGTTGAGTAAGTCCCTGAGTTGTGTGAACGGTTTGCACTCAACTACTAACCTAAAGGTTGACAGTTCGAATGCACTCAGTGGCGCTATAGAAGAAAGCCCTGGTGATCTGCTTCAGTAAAGATTACAGCCAAGAAAACCCTATAGGACACAGGTCTACTCTGTAACACATGGGGTTGCCATGAGTCAGAATCGTCTTGACAACAATGGGTTTTGTTTTGTTTTTGGTTTAAATAGTAGATGTTAACTAAATTTCTGTTTTTGCATTGCTTTTGGCGTTTACTGTGGTTTCTGATTTTACCTTTCCTCTTCGCTTCATGTTGCCTAACTTTATGGCTTTGTCTTAGTTATCTAGTGCTACTATAACAGAAATACCAAAAGTGGATGGCTTTAACAAACAGAAATTTGTTCTGTCACAGTTTAGGAGGTCAGAAGTCCAAATTCAGGGTACCAGCTCCAGGGGAAGGCTTTCTCTCTGTCAGCTCTGGGGAGGTCCTTATCATCAATCTTCCCCTGGTCTAGAAGCTTCTCAGTACAGGGACCCCGGGTCCAAAGAACGTGCTCTGCTCCTGGCTCTTCTTGCTTGGTATTAATGAGATCCCACTCTTCTCTGCCCACTTCTCTCTTTTATATCTCAAAGGAGATTGACTCAAGATATAACCTAATCCTGTAGATTGTGTTCTGCCTCATTAACCTAACTGCCTCTAAATCTTGCCTCATTAACATCATAGAGGTTAGGATTTACAACACATGGCATAATTACATCAGACCACAAAATGGTGGACAGCCACACAATACTGGGAATCGTGGCCTAGCCAAGTTGATACACATTTTTGGAGGGCACAATTCAATCCATAACAGGCCTCCTGTTCTAAATTCTCAAGTATCGTATCTGATCCCCACGTCCACCTTGAGCCCTCTCTCCTCCCATCTGACTCCTTGTTCTCTGGGTCCTTTACACAGGGTCATGCTGGGCTCTCTGTTGTTACTTCTGGCTTGGTCTCCTCCTATTGGACCCCTCCTCTGTGTCTTAGGAGTGCCCACTGACCTCCCCATGCCTCCTTCCCACCTCCTTCCTCTTGCTCACTCTGTTCCAGCTGCTCCTACCACGCCGTCCTTCCACTTGCTCTTCCCTTTGCTTGGCGTGCCGTCCACCAGCTCTGTGTGGGGCCCCTCACACCCTTCGGGTCAGCGTTAAATGGCCCTTTGTTCTGACTCTTCTCTGACCACTATCTAAAGTAGTCCATCCACCCTGGCATTTCTGCCTCATTGCCTTACCAGTCTGCTGATGAGCTTATTTTCAATCTCTTCACCAGCTGGAATGTGAGCCCCATGAGCGCAGAGACATATCTGACTGACTTATGGTGATAACAAGTGCCAAGAACATGTCTTGGCATGGGAGTATGTTGTAGTTTTGCATGCCATCGAGTTGATTCTGACTCATAGAGACCCTGTTGGTCAGAGTAGAACTGCCCCATATGGTTTCCTAGGCTGAAATCTCTGTCGGGGCAGATCACCAGGTCTTTCTCCCACAGAGCCACTGAGTGGATTCGAACCCCCAGCCTTTGGAATAGCAGCTGAGCGCTTAACCATTGCACCACCAGGGCTCCTTGGAATGTGAATGTAAAAGGTGCTAAATATTTTTTGAATGAATGTTTGACAGCAAATTTCCTGAGACCTCTGAAAATGCCTTTGGTACTTTCATACCTCATTAATAGTTTGGTTGGATATAGAATTCTAAGTTAAAGATCGTCTTTCCTTAGAACTTTGAAAGAATTGCTTTCATTGACTTCTAGAATTCGGTGTTGCTGATGAAGAGTCTGATGTCAATTCGCTTTCCTTTGTGAACGCTCTCCTTTTTTGCCCTCTGGAAAGGTTTAGGAACCTCTTTTATATTCTTGGTATTCTGACATTTCATGATGTGGTTGGGTGTGTACATGTACAATTCAGTGATGCTGATTACATTCTTCAAGTTGTGCACCCATTCTTGTTATTCTTTTCCAAATCTTTCCACCACCATTAACATAAACTCGGTGCCCCCTAAACAAAAACTGCTAGGTGTAGGATGTTTTTCTTTCATTGTGCTAGACACTGGTTGGGCCCTTTCAGTCTGTTGATTCTTCCATCTTTGAGGAAATACTCTTGAATAGTTTTTTCCGAATTATGAAATATCGCCTACAAAAGGGCATGTTGTTGTTTGGTGCCGTTGAGTCGATTCCAACTCATAGTAACCCCATGTGATAGAGTACAACTGTCTCATAGGGTTTTCTAGGCTGTAATCTTTACGGAAACAGAACTCCAGTTCTTTTCCCCGCAGAGCCACTAGATGGGTTCGAACTGCCAGCCCTTTGGTTAGCAGTGGGGTGCTTAACTATTTGTGCTACCAGGGCTCTTTACAAATGAGCATAGAGAGCAATATAATGAATGCCTGTGTACTCAGTACTAAGCTTAAGAAATAAAATAGAAAAGTATATTTGAAAGCTCTTTCTTTCAGTGTTCTCTTTTCTTTCTAGAACATCTGTTAGTTGGATCTTTTCACTCACATTTCCTTTTTCTACTCTTCTGGAAGATTTTCTCAACTTTATCATCTAGCCATTCTATTGAATATTTAATGTTGCTAATCAAGTCACAAGGCTGACATTGTAGTGTAGGGAGATGGGGAGTGAACAAGATAAGTAGATATATAAGTAAGTTCCAGGGTGATAGGACAGAGCGTCCTGGTGTGTTCGTGTGTGTATGTATGTATGTGTGCGCATATGTGCGCATAATTTTAAATAGAGTTGTCTCTAAAGGCTTCACTGAGGAGGTGACATTTGAGAAAAGTCTTGAGGGAGGTGAGGGAGTGAGCCACGGGGTAATCTGAGAGAAGCATGGTCAGATAGTAAGAGTAAAGGCCGTGAGACAGGAATGTGCCTAGTATGGTCTCGAACCAGCAACAGATTCACTGTAGCAGCAGCCGAGTGGAGAAGAGGGGTTGGTAGAGCAGATGGTGTGGGGCCTTGTTGGCCATTAGAAGACCTTGGCTTTTCCTAAGAGCCTTTGGAAGATTTTAAGCCAAGGGGCCATCTCATCAGATTCATGTTTTATTAGAATGCCTCTGCTTTATGTGTTGAGAATAAGTGTGGCCGGGAGATCAGCTAGCAAGCTTCTGCGGGAATCCAAGTAGGAGCTGGTGATGGCATGGGCAAGACGGTAGCTGTGGAACAAGTGTGAAGTATGTGGTTCTGGGCAAATTGGAAGGATTTGTTTGCAGATTGGAAGTGAGATGTGAGTGAAGGAATTAGCAAGGATGACACTAAGATTTGCAGCTGAGAAGCTGCAGGAAAGAGTGATGAAGGCGTATGAGGAGCTGGTTTGGGTGGGGAAATCCAGAGTTTAATTTTAAAGAAGTCATCCATATGGCAGTGTCCACCTCTCCAAGTGGAATGTTGATGGTTGGTATCTAAATTGAGAGTTCAAGGAAGTGTTGAGCTGGAGGTATGGGTATGGTGGTTGTCAACATATGAGTGGCTTTTTTAAAAATTGTTGTCAGTATATATATAACAGAATGTTTGCCATTTCAGCATTCTTCACATGCATAATTCAGTGATGTTAATTATGTTTATCACGTTGTTCACCACCATTTGTCTGTCAGTTTGTCACACTGTGGTGGCTTGCATGTTGCTGTGACGCTGGAAGCTATGCCACTGATATTTCAAATACCAGCAGGATCACTCGTGGTGGACAGGTTTCAGCAGAGCTTCCAGACTAAGACAGACAAGGAAGAAGGACCTGGCTATCTATTTCTAAAAAATTGGCCAGTGGAAACCTTATGAATAGCAGTGGAAAATTGTCTGATATAGTGCCAGAAGATGAGCCGCTCAGGTTGAAAGGCACTCAAAAGATGACTAGGGAAGAGCTACCTCCTCAGAGTAGAGGTAACTTTAATGACGTGGGTGGAGTCAGGCTTTTGGGACCTTCATTTGCTGATGTGGCATGACTCAGAAGAAACAGCTGCAAACATCCATCAATAATCAGAATGTAGAATGTACAAAGTATGAATCTAGGAAAATTGGAAATCCTCAGAAATTAAACAGAATGTGCAAAGGTCGATATCCTAGGCATTAGCGAACTGAAATGGACTGATATTGGCCATAGTGAATGGGACAATCATGTAGTCTACTATGCTGGGAATGACAGATTGAAGAGGAATGGCGTCACATTCATCATCAAAAAGAACATTTCAAGATCTGTCCTGAAGTACAAGGCTGTCAGTGGTAGGATAATATTTATAGGCCTACCAGGAAGACCAGTTAATATGACTATTATTCAAATTTAAGCACCAACCATTAAGACCAAAGATGAAGAAATTGAAGATTTTTACCAACTTCTGCAGTCTAAAATTGATCAAACATGCAATCAGAATTATCTACTTTGATAATTATTCGTGATTGGAATGCAAAAGTTGGAAACGAAGAAGGATCAGTAGTTGAAAAATATGGCCTTGGTGATAGAAACAATGCTGGAGATTACATGATAGAATTTTCAAGACCAATTACTTCTTCATTGCAAACACCTTTTTTCAACAACATAAATGGTGACTATACACGTGGACCTCGCCAGGTGGAATACACAGGTATCATGTTGACTACCTCTGTGGAAAGAGGTGATGGAAAAGCTCAATATCATCAGTCAGAACAAGGCCAAGGGCCAAATGTGGAAAAGACCATCAATTGCTCATATGCAAGTTCAAGTTGAAGCTGAAGAAAATGAAAATAACTCCATGAGAGCCAAAATACAACCTTGAGGGTATCCCACCTGAATTTAGAGACCATCTCAAGAATAGATTTGATTCATTGAACACTAATCACCGAAGACCAAATGAATTGTGGAATGACATCAGGGACCTCATACATGAAGAAAGCAAAGGTCATTTAAAAGACGGGGGAAAAAAGGACCAAACGAGATGTCAGAAGAGACTCTGAAACTTGCTGTTGAATGTCAGGTAGCTAAAGCGAGTGGAAGAAATGATGAAGTAAAAGAGCTGAACGGAAGATTTCAAAGGACAGCTCGAGAAAACAAAGTAAAGTATTTATAATGACGTGCAAAGACCTGGAGTTAGAAAACCAAAAGGGAAGAACACACTTAGTATTTCTCAAGCTGAAAGAACTGAAGGAAAAATACAAGCCTTGAGTTGCAATATTGAAGGATTCTATGGACAAAATATTGAACAACACAGGAAGCATCAAAAAAAGATGGAAAGAATATACAGAATCACTGTACTAAAAAAAATTGGTCAGCATTCAGCCATTTCAGGAGGTAGCACATGATCAAGAACCAATTGTATTGAAGGAAGAAGTCCAAGCTGCACTGAAGGCGTTGTCGAAAAACAAGGCTTCAGGAGTTGACGGAATACCAATTGAGATGTTTCAGCAGACGGATGCAACACTGGAGGTGCTCACTTGACTATGCCAAGAAATTTGGAAGACAGTTACCTGGCCAACCGACTGGAAGAGATCCATATTTGCGCCCATTCCAAATGGGCAGAATGTGGAAATTATCAAACAGTATCATTAATATCACATGCAAATAAAATTTTGCTGAAGATCGTTCGAAAGCAATTGCAGCAGTACCTTGGCAGGGAACTGCCAGAAATTCAAGCCAGATTCAGAAGAGGACACGTGGAACAAGGGATAGCATTCCTGATGTCAGATGGATGTTGACTGAAAGCAGAGAATACCAGAAAGATGTGTAGCTGTGTTTTATTGACTATGCAAAGGTATTTGACTGTGTGGATCATAACAAATTATGGATAACATTGGGAAGAATGAGAATTCCAGAACACTTGGTTGTGTTCAGGCGGTGCCTGTACATAAACCAAGAGACAATTGTTCGAACAGAACAAGGGAATGTGGCGTGGTTTAAAATAAGGAAAGGTGTGCGTCCAGGTTGGATCCTTTCACCGTACTTATTCAGTCTGAATGCTGAGCAGATAATCCCAAGTAATTGAACTGTATGAAGAGGAACGCAGCATCAGTATCAGAGGAAGACTCATTAACAACCTGCTATATGCAGATGACACAGTGTTGTTTGCTGAAAGTGAAGAGGACTGGAAGCACCTACTGATGAAGATCAAAGCCTTCAGTATGGATTGCACCTCAACATAAAACAAAAATCCTCACAACTGGACCAGTAAGCAATGTGATGGTTAAGGTTGTATGTCAGCTTCCTGGGCTAAGTGGTTTGGCAGCTATATAATGTAATCACCTCCTTGATAGGATCTGTTGTGAGTAGCCGATCAGTTGAAAGGGAATTTCATTGGGCATGTGGCCTGCGTTGAATATAAGTGGACATTCTGGCAAGGCTCGTGGGCTTTTTGCTCGCTGTGGATCCTGCAGCTGGCTCCTGTTCATCTTACCTCCGGTTCTTGGGACTTGAGCTAGCAGCTTACCTGCAGTTTTGCCTGCCAATCTTGGGATTCATTGTCCGTCGCAGCCCATGCTCTCTGACCTGCTGATCTTGGGTTTGCCAGCCCCTGCGGCTGCGTGAATAAGAAGAAGTCTCTATCCTGACCCACAGGCTTGGGACGTTCCAGTCTCTACAACCACGTGAGCCATTTCCCACATACAAATTTCTCTCTGTATGTATATTTATGTGCTTTACTGGCCTCGCTTCTCTAGAGAACCCAGCCTAAGACAAGCAACATCATGTTAAATGGAGAAAAGATTGAAGATGTCAAGGATTTCGTTTTACTTGGATCCACAATTAACGCCCATGGAAGCAGCGGTCCAGAAATTACATGATGAATTGCATTGGGCAAATCTGCTGCAAAAGACCTCTTTAAAGTGTTAAAAAGCAAAGATGTCACTTTAAGGACTAAAGAACACCTGACCGAAGCCGTTGTATTTTCAGTCGCCTGTGAAAGCTGGATAGTGAGCATTGACAACTGAAGAATTGACACCTTTGCATTATGGTGTTGGTGAAGAATGTTGGATATACCACGGACTGCCGGAAGAACGAAGCAAGTCTGTCTTGGAAGAAGTACAGCCAGAATGCTCCTTGGAAGTGAGGATGGCGAGACTTCGTCTCAAGTACTTTGGACGTGTTATCAGGAGGGACCAGTCGCTGGAGAAGGACATCATGATTGGTAAAGTAGAGCCTCAGCAAAAATGAGGAAGACCCTCAAGAAGATGAATTGACACAGTGGCTGCAACGGTGGGCTGAAGCATAGCAACGATTGTGAGGATGGCTCAGGACTGGGCAGTGTTTCGTTCTGTTGTACAGTGTACCTATGAGTCAGAACTGACTCGACGGCACCTCACAACAATAACAGCAAATGTTCAAACATCACCATTATCCTTTTCCAAAAATTTCTGTCATCCTTGGCAGAAGCTCAGCGTCCCCTAAACAGTTACTCCCCTTCTCCCCCTCCCTCCCTTCTCGTAACCATTAGTAAACTTTGGTCTCTAACCATTTGCCTGTTTTAGTTATTTCATGTAAGTGGGGTCATACGATGTGTGTCATTTTGTGACTGACTTATTTCACTCAGCGTAATGTTTTCGAGGTTTATCCATGTTGTAGCATGCGGTCAGACCTTCATTCCTCTTCGTGACTAGTATTCCATTTTATGGATAGACCACATCTTGTTCATCTTTTCCTCTGTTGATGGACATTTGGGTTTTTTTCACCTTTAGGCTGTTGTGACTACTGCTGCAGTGAACGTTGGTGTACAAGTATCTGTTTAAGTCCCTGCTTTCAGTTCTTTTAGGTATATACCTAGGAGTGGAATTGCTGGGTCATATGGTATGGGTGGCATTTTAAGCTGTGGGGGGACTGGATGGGGTCACCAAGGGGGCTGACTGGAGGGAGACCCGTCAGACGCTGCACTTAAACTGGGACCATCAGAAGTGCCCCCTGCTCCTACGGCAGTAATGATGGGATGTTGGTATGCGTTGTTTTTTTTTTAAGCTGGTCTCCTCGCTATTTTTTTTTTTTTTTAATTGTGCTTCAGGTAAAGGCTTACAGAACAAATAGTTTCTCATTAAACAGTCAGTACACATATTGTTTTATGATATTGGTTAACAACCCCACAGCATGTCAGCCCTCTCCCTTCTCGACCTTTTTTTTTTTTTTTTAGTAAAAATATACATGGCCAAAGATACACCATTTCAGAAATTTCTACATGCACAGCTCAGGGACATCGACTACGCTCTTCCAGTTGTGCTGCTATTCTCACCTTAGATAAAGGCTTACAGAACAAAATAGTTTCTCATTTAACAGTTAGTACACATGTTGCCTTGTGTCAATGGTTAACAACCTCCCAACACATCAACACTATCCTTACTCAACCTTGGGTTCCCTATCACCAGCTTTCCTGTCCCCTTCTGCCTTCTGGCCC